>NC_087205.1:56516105-56568605 GCF_015104395.2 Macrobrachium nipponense
ATCGACAGTGAGAGAATGAGACCTGCCACCGACAGAAATTCAGCACCCTATCGACGTCATGTTTGAAGTTCAAACGTCCGTATTTATAGTAATAAAAAAACTTTTATATCAATTTGTAATCCACCCTTGATGATGTCGCCCAGAGGAGAGGAAATGTTTACCTTAGTTCAACCAGACGCGAACAAAAAATGGTAAATGGAAAGTATCTTGAATAATTTTCCCCTTACTCCTTAGAAGCTGGGCAGAAGAGAAAAAGAAATATCGGCTGATTCAAAGTCTTCATAAGAAGATAATATTGGCGAACAATGCCATTGATTCCAATAGAAATTGCATAAGTGAGAAAATATGCCAAATAGCGTTTGTGTGTGCGTGTGTGTGTATGTATATATATATATAGATTATATAATATATATAATATAATAATATATATAATATTTATTAAATATATACATACATAATAACATAATAATATATATATAATAATATATATATTATATATATGTATATATATATATATATATATATATAATATATTTTTATATATGTATATACGAGTATATATAAGCTATATATATAATATATATATTATAATTATATAATTATTATTATAATACCCATATACAATATATATATATATATGTATGTGATATATATATATATAGATTATAGTATATATATATATATATATATATATATATATATATATATCAGCGCAAAGGTGAACCATGGAAATTCACTAAATTTATTCAGCATAATTTTTCATTTCCAACATTTCGTAATAACTTTATCACAGTCAGGGAATCAGATAATTAATGAATAAAATTACCCTAAAAATTACTCTAAAAATCAATAAAATTAATAAAATACTATAAAGAATGCAAAAGAAAAAGCAAGACCGAAGACCGCTAAGCCAAAGAGTTACTCAGTGTAGAGGTGTGTGAAGGAAGTCTGGGTATTTAACTGGGGAAAAAGTTATTTTTTTAAAAAATAATGATTTTTCGATATGCAGTTCGTATGCATTAGTTGTTTGGCCTATAATGCAGTAATCAGTTCTTTCAATATGTTTCACAAATTTTTGAGTGGGTTCTTATGCCAGATGTTCGGGATTGGAGAGCCTACAGCTAGCACGAAAATTTATCTTACACTTAGAGCAAGTGTACTAATATACCATGTTAGAGGTCAAAAGCGGGTTTAATTGATCTCTATATCTGAAAAAGGAACCAATCCTAAGTAGATTTTCTGGGATTAATTTTAGATTAATGGCACCATAATATTTGTTTCGAAAAAGGTTTGCACACAATTTTCATGAACATTATGGTGCCATTAATCTAAAATTAATCCCCAAAAATACGTTACGCCATACATCACCTGACAGACATGTGACGAACACGCAGGTAACAATGTCTTCGAGATTTAATAACGTTATCATCATCCTCCTGGTCATTCCCGGAAGTATTGCATCGAGCTGATTGAATGTCCGCTGAATTCTGAATTTCAGCTTTCCAAAACGGGAACGAACTCTCATCGTTTCTAGGAGCAAGGAAAGTTTAAAACCACTTGCTATGGGCATCATTTCTCGCACATGAACAGCTAGGGTTCATCGACCAGCAATTAGTCAGCTTAACCAGTTCGTTCACCTGTACAAACGCTGACATAAAAATACATGCCCAGTGTATACTTAACATGTATATATATACATATATATATATATATATATATATATATATATATATATGTATTATATATACCCGTTTTGGAAAGCTGAAATTCAGAATTCAGCGGACATTCAATCAGCTCGATGCAATACTTCCGGGAATGACCAGGAGGATGATGATAACGTTATTAAATCTCGAAGACATTGTTACCTGCGTGTTCGTCACATGTCTGTCAGGTGATGTATGGCCCGGCGTAACGTATTTTTGGGGATTAATTTTAGATTAAATGGCACCTAATAAGTTTTCATGAAAATTGTGTGCAAACCTTTTTCGAAACAAATATTATGGTGCCATTATTCTAAAATTAATCCCAGAAAATCTACTTAGGATTGGTTCCTTTTTTCAGATATAGAGATCAATTAAACCGCTTTTTGACTCTAACATGGTTATAATTAGTACACTTGCTCTAAGTGTAAGATAAATTTTCGTGCTAGCTGTAGGCTCTCCAATCCCGAACATCTGGCATAAGAACCCACTCAAAAATTATAATATAATACTAATTATATATATAGTAATATGAGAGCTGTAGTCTCACTCAGATTATATTGAGAGTATTATATATAAGTTATACATAATATGTGTGTGTGTGTTGTATATATAACATATATATAATGTAATATGTATCATACAACATACATATATAATTGAATAGTATATATACATATTATATATATATATATATCATATATATTATATATAATAATATAAATATATTATATATATATAGATAGAATATTATTTATATATTATATATATATATATATATATATATATATATAATTATCATATATACATACATGATATATATGAGAGCCCACACGAGAGAGAGAGAGAGAGAGAGAGAGAGAGAGAGATTAAAGAATTCAATGCCCGTTGACATTAACACTGTGGAAATCAAAGCTATGCTTCTGAAATTTGAATCGCATGAACTTTATTTTTCCTTGACTAAGAGGTAAAGTGATGGCAACTTCCAGTAAAACAGTTAGGAAGCTGGATAAATAAATATATATATATATGTATGTGTGTGTGTGTGTGTGTATAAATACATACATAAATACATTTCAGTCATTCTAATCGATATGGAAGTATACTGTATTCAAATACACATGCGTTGTTGAAGACTATAAACATTAGTATTTTGGGTTTAAAAGCCACTAAACATGTCAGTAACTACAGTGCAAATTGGACGAGATGTCTTCATTCATCTCGCAATCATTACTTGGGTTTTACAGTTTGGATGGATGAAAGGACTAGATTAATTTGGGGTTCCACAGACAGGAAACGAAGAGAAATGTATTTGGTCTGAGATCTTCCGGCAAACTTCTGGTCTTTAAAATGCCAACTTAACTTTAAGATTCGGAAAAGAAGGAATTTGCTCTTCAAACTGTCTTCGAGCGCCATCTGCTGGAATTTGGGTCATAAATACATTTCGCTGAATATGGAACAGGAATCTAAGAAAGTTCTGCTGAAGTTTAAAATGACAAAGAGAAAAATTTACTAATTCTTTTTTCCCCCCAAAGTAAAACTGATCATATAAATAAATTAGTACATAAACAAACAGATGAACAAATAAACACCAATAGCCCTCCAAGAGAACGTGTAAAGGAAATTGGTATATATAAGGTAACTAATCCAAACAAAGTTTTATGCTATATGTTCATGTGTCTTAAATAGGTTCCAAGTTACCTCCTAAAGCTTCAGTGAAACTTAAAACCTTTTAAAGATGCCGAAACCCCCTAATAGAAGGGGTCAAATGCCTGCCAAGCTTGAAGTGAGCGAAATTTATTATAAAATCTTTTTGAGAAGTGCTACTGTGGAAGCATTTTCCCGTAAGATACTATTCAGATACCAGTTATCTATTCTCCCTATAAGCCACAGAAAACTCACTGCGTAAACTTGGTTTCCAAAGACCTCCATTTGTCAAAAGCATTGACAAACAGAGGTAAGAGACTGTCAACCTCCTAAAAATGCAACTTTACTGAAGAGATGGACCAAGCATAAACAGAAAGATTACCAATATTATGGTTTTTCTTATAGTTTTCAACTTCAAAAATTTAGCTTGTTAGATAAAGAAACAATCAAGTTGAAATTACTACAATATTGGCAAATGATAACGAAGGAGTGCTTATATGAGGCAATATTCTTAATATGGAATCAGTGACCTCGAATGCATGGATTTTAGTCTTACTCTCCTATAAAATTCTAGAATTTTACTTACTCCCTCCATCTCGAATTCCCCAGATCGTAATTTTTATCCATTCCAAGAAATGTCCGTTAGCGATTTTATTAATTAAGAGGCTACTTTTCTTCATACGTGATCAAGTCACATCTATTTTCACATTAATCTACGTTTTTTCCATGAGCTGATGGGGAACAAATCTACATCATGATTGAGGAATAGCTAGAAAAGTTTTAATGAACAAAATATAAAAATTGTCATGCGCAGAAATTATTTAGGGCTTTAACTTATTCACTTCTTTTTAAAAAAATGAATGTAATGAAGAAAATAGGTTTTTGTTTCAACACCGAGACTTGACCTGACCTCAGTTCACTTCCAAGAGACGACTACCTTTAAAACTTGCAGATCCTAATCAAAGCTGGCCATTCTTTTTATTTTATTTTATTTTTTTTTCTATCTCGCGTTAACTCGCATTTCTGGGGCTTTTGGTTCGCGTGTGTATCTTACTTGGGTTCAATGCTTTTCAGTAAATGGAAAATGACTATTTAGGTCTAAGGATTAAATAAGTAAACCTGATCTCTACACAATAAAACATAGTATGCATCCGTACTTCTTTCTATATGTATAAAATCGATAGTCTTTGGGTAATAAACTTCACTTTCGTCCTTGCCGTCTTCCAGCCCGGGGTCAGCCTCTCTCACCATTTGCTTCTGTATATATTTACAAAGAAGGTATACCGAGCCAAGGTGTTTCTGACCTATTCATTAAAAAAAAAAAAGATTTGTGAACCATGGGGAAATATTCGCACTTTCGTATTTTTGACAGATCTAGAATAATTTTATATTACTTTAGTACCCTCGTATGACGAGCTCATTTCCTTTTGGTATAATTAAGATAGAGGAAGCTGGCGTGCCCATATTTAACGTTCTTGGTCCAGTTAACGCTCGATTAATTACACTGGCCCTTAGTATGGATGAGACCTCGTCTTTAAATCAAGTAGATTCTGAAACCAACATATCTCTTGTTTTTGTGGATACTCCAGACGTTGTTAAGCTGATACGAAAATTATTTCAGAAATCCTACATTGTAGTATCGCAAAAAAGTTATGCGCATAGTGAGTCAGTTTGGGAATTAAATAAACACACAAGAGCTCTGAAAAAACTTAAAATTTTTCATGAAAACAGAGTCAGTGGTATGATTTTTTGCATTCTCAAACGCCTTATGATGAAAAATCAACAAAAAATGTATATGCGCCGACACTGCACAGCAAGTTTGAATATTTGACAACTTGATTTAAACTGTAACATGAAAGGGCATCGGGTAAAAAAAAACACTTATAGTTGGTTATATACTCCAAGGCTTTTCCTGAATTGCTTGACATAGTAGAGATTGAATATTTCATATGCTAAATGAACTTCCAAGATAAATCAACATGGACTGGAGGCCACTAAATATTTTGTTCATAACCTTACAATTTTCAGACTACCTACTGTGAGCAAGGAAATTCACTCAAGAGAAACAATAAATATTCTAACCTGCAATCACAGTTACTTGCATGCGTATAGCTTAAAATGTATACACGTATATTAGGCATGTGCATGTTAATTGGAGAAATGATATTTTCTGCTCTTAAGTAAAACGAACTGATATAAACCTTGCGTTTACATCTAAATGCAGGCATGCATATATGCTGACAGGTATGTAGATTACCATGTAATTATAGATGTAAATTTTTATATGCATCATGCGATTAATACTAATGATTGAATAATTATGTTCCAATACACACATACATACATACACACAAACATATATGATAAATAAATATACTAGCTGACCAACCCGGTGCTGCCCGGGAAATATCTGAATGACAACCGATAAACTCTCTCTCTCTCTCTCTCTCTCTCTCTCTCTCTCTCTCTCTCTCTCTCTCTCTCTCTCTCTCATTCTTGTTAAGGTAGTTGCTTCAGTTACATTACCCCGCATCTTTGACATTTTATATTTCACCATTTCTCACCCCTCATTCCCATCAGGGCTGAACTTAGATTTGAAGGGCATCGAGAGTGTCTCTATTCATCTCAACGACCTCAAAAACTATGGATTAGACTCTAATATCTGTCATTTTTTAAATTTTATTTTTCACCCCTTCTCACACTACACCCTTCATAATGGGGCTAAACTTGGACTTAAAGGGCATTGGGAGTTTCACTATTCATCTCAGTGGCCTCGAAAACTATGGATTAGATACTAATACCTGTCGTTTTTGGTTAGTTTTAATATCACCCCCTTCCCACCTCTCCCCTCCCCCCTTCCTATTGGGGCTAGATCTTGACTTAAAGGGCATCAGGAGCGAAACTATTTATCTCAGCGACCTCAAAGACTATGGATTAAACACTAATATCTGTCGTTTTTGGTTATTTTTACATTTCAAGGTGCATGTGGAACATAAATATACACACACGTTCATACATCCATTTATATATATAATATATATCGAATTTCATAAGGCAAGCTGCTCAAATACAGCAATTAAATATTTTCTTCATACTGCATAAGTTCTCTTTATTGATCAATGTCTATCTAAAATGTCTGTATATTTTCCTTGCTCACTTGCATAAATCTCAGGTTACAAGTTAGTCCTCAAATGAAGAAATATCCAGAAAGTGAGGTAATAGTCTACGCTTTATGGATATATTCCTATTAGTGTTTACAGTTCCGACTGAAAAGCAGTAAGTTACGTGTTAAGGAAAGGCCACACTCTGATTCTTATAATACACTAACTACTGACCTCTCAACTCTTTCCGCCTACAAAGCTCACCCCCGGATTTTAATGAGTCACGAACGAATACTCTGAGCTTTGATCTAAAAAAAAAAAAAAAAAAAAAAAAAAAAAAAAAAAAAAACTATTGTCTGAGAAACGCAAATCTAGATTGCACCAGATTTCTGTTAATCTATGGTGGAATTTCATTAGCTTGAAGAAGACTGACAATTCAAAATAAACAAAAGCGAGCAGTATAATATCATCACTTCATGAAATAGATGTTAACACCTCTCAAAAGTCTTTTTTAATACAGCAAAAACAATCAGCGATAGGAAGTGCGTCGCCTGTCAGTGGTCCTTTGAAACCTGTCAAACATGACTATAGTATAATATTCATTATAGATTCCGTTGCCTAAAAGTTTCCTTCCAGTACCACTTATCTCTTTATGCGGCCAACTTTTCCGTTATATTTAGACGAAGGAAAAGTTTCCTGCAGCTCTTCAAAGACATAATTAGCGGCTGGCAGACCGTCACTCCCCTTTCATGATATTTTACGAATGCATGAAACGTATTTCAAAATTCGAAATGGAATTATGCTTCCTCAATACATTTTGGCTCATTAAGTTTCCTTTCCACGGCAACGGATACCGAAAAGTCGTTCTTTTGGGGACGCAGCTTTTACCTCAAAACAGCATTACTGGTGAAAGAAACAGAGAACACTACGCGCTCAGCTTTCAGTCATTCTGTAGGAATTAAAGTGTTTCCTATTTCTCTCTCTCTCTCTCTCTCTCTCTCTCTCTCGTCTCTCTCTCTCTCTCTCTCTCTCTCTCTCTGTCTCTCTCTCTCTCTCTCTCCCTTTTACACACATATATATGTATGTATGTATGTATGTGTGTATATATATATATATATATGTGTGTATATATATATACTATATATATATATATATATATATATATATATATATATATATATATATATATTACTGGTAATCTTCTTAGGCACGAAGATATGGTAATTCAGTTGTATTCCACTTAGGAAAACGAAAGTGGTATGTCTCAGAAAAAGCCCAACAGTTTCGTCCTCCAATGGACCTCTTCTTGAAGCGTTTATTAAGGAAACGCTCCAAGAAAGGTCCATTCGAGGACAAAATTGTTGGGCATTTTCTGAGACATACCATTTTCATTTTTCTATGTGGAATACAACTGATATATATATATATATATATATATATATATATATATATATATATATATATATATATATGTATGTATGTAGTATGTATATGCATACATAAATATATATACAACTTCATCCAAATTTGTATTTTATAAATGACGCTTCTTAAATATGTTGAACATTATAAGAAAGAAGACAAGAGAATCAACAAGCACCGACATTAACACCAAAGTGGAAACGTGCGAACATGAAGAGGGAGTCTTCTCTCCGGAAGGGGCTGCACAGGAAAGGTCACTCCTAAAACACGGCGAGGTCGGGCAACGGGAGACATAACATCGCGCACAAAAAGTCGACCGTCGCCAACTGGAGAACCGAACGGGTCATTAATGATGTTTTGGGTTCGTGGAAAAGAAATGTTTCACACTGCAGCATATTTCTTTTTATAACAAAGACAGAGTTGAAAGTGATGACAATCTAAGAGCCAATCTCTAAGAGTACAAGCGCTAACGCTAAATCAATAAATCGTATTTACGGGAACTATACTACGTGACCTACTATGAGATTCAGGGCCTCTGTAACACGGTTTTTTCGCAATAACTTTTTCTCTATGCATTTCATAAATATAACGCTTATTCAGAATACATATTATGTCTACACATAAATTTTGACTGTATTCTGCATTACGTAGGTTGAATAAATTTGGTACTTATAATGTAAAAGTGACCTTTTTTGAAGACGGGCCAACTTACTCAGAGAAAAGGTTTCGAACGCACTCGTTACGTAACTTATGACAGCATTTCTTCCCTCTTTCTCGATGGATGATTGGCTATACGTAACGAAGGCTAAACCTCTGGCAACAATGTCATACAAATTTAAATACAAGCAAAGCAGTACACCTTTATGAACTCTGGAACCTCTCCACTGATAATTGTCATAATAAGCAAACCAACAAAATATGTTAATAAATACAAAAACACTTCGATTATTAGTCTAACTCCCAAAATAGGTTTCCTAAGAAATTACAGTCTACTTTATAGGTTACAATCAGATTGACAAGATGTAGGGAATAGTTGGTAATTTTCAAAAACATAGTAGACAAGCTTGATCTGATAACTGCTATATCCAATGTCAAGCAATTTTTATTTATTGGCTATCTACCTATTTACTGAAAAAAAATAGCCGGTACCGTATATTGGCTTTAAACCTTCACCAATAATTATCGTCAGAATGATGACTTCATGAGGCTCCACCCACTTTGGCCTCGTTATAATTCAGGACAACACTGAAGCCTACCATGGGCACTGTTGGATTAGAAAATTTAACATCTGTCTTTAAAAAAACAAATTTCGCGAGTAGTTGTAAGAAGTGCTAAATGATCCTCTAGGATCCCAGCAGTTGGTCTAAACGTTTAATTCATGTATATTACTGCTATACTGTTGCGGCACTACTGCTACAGTAGTATTACTACGCTAGCACTGATACCCCACCCACATCTATGTATCGTTCCGCCATTCATAAAGTCTTTGGGTTTCAGAGCCAATGGAGTTTCTGTCTGGTGGATGGGCGGGGCAACATTTCGTCAAAAGGTTTGTTTACCTTGCTTACGTAATGAATGCTTTTCGACTCTTGGCTCGTAATCATTGGCCATGGTGTCGGCTAGATCATTTTTACTCTATAAAAATTAAAACTATCGGGTTTAGGTTATTGATAATGCCGACAAAATTTGTGTGTGGTTGTAAAATATACATAGGTCAACTTTCAGCTACATCCGATGCTTTGACAAGGAGCAAAGTCCAAAAAACCGTGTTACAGAGACCCTGAATCTCATAGTAAGCTATACGCAAACAGTATGTAGTTTCTTTGCCTCATATATATAATTAAACCACAAAATCTGCTCATAATGAATTCACTTTACCTTGGGAAATGTGGTTTTATATCTGTAATTACAATAAGTCACCACTGTACGAGTGTGTAATCAGGTGAACCATTCCAAGCTGCTTATATTACGTTTGTTAAAAAAAACTTATACATTAGTTGTTGAAGTGTTTGATATATGTCATAGTCTTAACAAAGTCTATTTCATATATTTTAATACAAAAGTAAATTTGTGTACTTTTCCAAATGGTACGTGTTTGACTCGAACTTCTTTGCTGAAACCCTAACCCTACTTTTCAACTATTTGGTAAACACAGAGAAGCTCTTTCAAATTCCGGTTTTGGACAAAAAAGAAAATATATCAATATTTCAATAGATAAGTGAATAAACATTCCAACTGACTAATGAATAAGACATTAAATATACCAGTATCTTTTTGATGACAGGATACAATGCTCCTTTCTTGATTTCCTTCCTTTGAACAATGTCTCCTCGCAAGCATAATAGCCAAACGTCATTTCTTTGATCTTGAGAGTTCATCAGAAGCTGAAATGAAAAGTCGAAGCCAGTGCCGAGAAGTGTCAAATGAGTGGGTCATTTTCCTCCTGGAGTGACGAGTGAGGTGAAACAAGAAAAAAAAAGTACCTGTTTCTTTCCCGACAGCACCACGTGCGTGAAAATGAAACATAAGACGAATTCCAGGCACAGACTTGAATGCTGGTCTATTATATTGCCAAAACCTCCTTTGAAACGATCGTTGCGACGGCCTTTCAAGTATTTCCTCATATTTCATAACTTTCTATCTCTTTCAAGCTCCACATGCTTTATAGCTTCCATTCTCTCTCTCTCTTTCTCTCTTACCGAGTCATGGACTTCTCTCTCTCTCTCTCTCTCTCTCTCTCTCTCTCTCTCTCTCTCTCTCTCTCAGAGTAATGGTGATGATGTCTCTTCTCCCTTTCATAACGTCTTGCGAATGGATCAATGTGAGTTTGCCTATCATTATCTTCTTTTCAAATTGCTTCAGCCTGATCCCACTTTCTTGCACCCGTCAAACTGTAAGACACTCGTCGAAGGATCCTCGTCGCTTCCTCACGTGGAGGACGCGTGCTCTCCTACTTGAGCTGATGATCTGGAGATTATTGCGCAGACGATTACGCACATTGAACTTGACGTGAAAAATGTTCCTCGGTGCATCTGAAAACTCCAGATATATAACATGGTCCACAAATTAAGTGAAAATTATAGTTCAGATTGCCCATTCTAGGATTTCTAAAATTTACCAACTTCTGAAAATGGAACTCGGCCTATATAAGACTGGCAGACTTTAAGGTTTAAGCCATGACAGACGGAATCCCCACTTCGGCCACTTGAACATGCACTTGCTCTACTTCCTAAGATTTCCGAGGTGTGAATGCCCGCTGCCAAAAGCTGAACACGGGCATGAAAGAGGCCCAGATAGACGGCCACAATGTTAAAACGTGAAGATTAAGCGTAATAGCAGGAAAGAGTTAAAGAGACCCAGAAAGAAAATCACAAGGAAGCATAATAACAAAAACGTGAGATAATGGAAGGGTGATGACATGAGATAGTGGCGTTCCTGGAAATGAAGGGGAGATAAACGATTATCTAATACCAGATAGGGCCGGATGAGAAAACTCCAACAAAGGAAAGGCGATAAAAGCTGTATGTAAGGTTACATAGGAATGACCTACCAAACTAGACACGGAGAGGGTTGAAAGGCAACAGAAAACTCTAGCGCACTAGTAGAGCCTCAAGTGTGTATACGAACACTTATATTTATAACTTCAGTTATCTATACGTAAATAAACTGGCATTCCTTTACACAGTATAAACCTACAACCTCATTAAATGGAGACGTATACACACACACAAAAAACGTAGCAAAGTCAACTCTGGAAAATAAAAGCACTTCTAAAAACTGCCGGAAAAAATGCTGGGCTGACATATAAAGTTTTAACGAACAGTAACAAACCGACTGGTACAAACATTTATCCATTCACTGTTACTCCTGTGAAAAAGAGCCTGTAAAAAATAAACTCTCTACATTAAACCCAGTAAACAAATAAAGGGAAAGAAACTAAAAGTATCAGATAGGGTACCCCTTTACGACAATGAGGCGACCGGTCGAGTGCCATACTCCATCTTAAGGTGGCCCAATATCCACAAAATGTGATGAGCTCCGACCGGAGGCATCGAGATGCTTTATATCGCTGGCGGCACCTGACCTGAATTGATTGGCAATTTCTTCTCATGACCTTATTTCCTTTCATTTAACGTTCTTATGTTCTGATCTTCAAAAACTCAACTGGAAAACCACAGAGTAAATCTGAAAATACACTCTATCATTTCGACGTTAAAAAATAAAGTCCTTCATATTAAAACTGACATACCGTAATGGCTATTGACGGGTAAAGAAGTAGAGAAAGCAGGTTGCGATAATGAAGAAGAAGAAGAAGAAGAAGAAGAAGGAGAGAGAGAGAGAGAGAGAGAGAGAGAGATGCTTGTGAGAGAGATTGTTGGAGGCACGAGAGGACGAGAAGAGAAGTAGAGAGAGAAGAGAGAGAGAGAGAAGAGAGAGAGAGAGAGAGAGAGAGAGAGAGAGAAGAGAGAGGTTATATATGACCATATACTGCTTTCTGCTTCATTATATAAATCTCGATGTCAATTTTTACAACGAATACAGCAATATAAATGTCAGAGAATTAAGAACCGAATGTCATTTTATATCCTAAAGAGCATGGATGGTCCAAAACTGACTAAAGGGAAGATTCCAACGAAAAAATTCATCAAAATAGTCCGGACACGAAAAAAATTCATCAAAATAGTCCGGAACATAATTGTCGGAAGCGATTATCTTTCCTAATCAATAACATGAATACGAATCGTGATTGAGTTGGTAAGTCATTATTCAATAATGCGTGTGCTGAGGTTATTTCTGTCATCCATGAGAGAGAGAGAGAGAGAGAGAGAGAGAGAGAGAGAGAGAGAGAGAGAGAGAGAGTCACTGATACCACCGACGTTTAAAGCTACCACATAAAGGGATCATATGAAAATTAAATGATGGAGACGAACATGAGATTGACAGAGCAAACTTTAAGATTTTCTTATTCCACTGAGAAAACGGTCACGCCTACTTCGACATGATATTGCTACTAAATGTTTTCAGATATAAAAACACATTTTCTAGCTTCAGCCTATTTTGAACTCCCACATTCTTGCTTGTTACATGCCACATAATGAAAACTAATATGATGACTGTTCACATTGTTAAAGGAAACTATCTCTTGGTGTTGCAAAGAAAAACATCATATACTTAAAAAAAAAACTAAAATTGGAACCCAATTTCATTGCAAACACACAAGTATGATCGTGGCTGAACTTCAGTAGTGCGACATACTTGATATAGTGAATATTTCGGATACTTCAAATTTCTATCGCTAATAGCAAAGGATGAATACAGAAACTCTATTTGCAGATATTTCACTACAGGATCTTTCTCACTATTGAACCAACACGAATTTCAATGCAATTCGGCTAATATTGAAGAAAAATAAACCTCCTTTCATCAACAGGTAATGGAGACCTGCAGGAATTTTTTCATTCGTGCTCACTGTATAGAATTAAGCAAATGTACCTTGGGTACCCATAAGAACCAGAAGTCATTGCGTATTTGCTGATGCATTCCAACCATACGTGATCTGAAAACCATATTTTATCCTCTTAATTCGTTAAACACTCCGACGCTAGCACTGAAATCACAAATTACTGAAAAAAAACTGAAATAAGGTTGTTGCTAAACAATGAAAAAAGAATCGATTGAGTAGGCTGACAGTGTGAACGGAGTTTTATGATATCAGTCTCTAAGGCACTGGTTAAACGGTACTAAGCTTTCAAAAATCAAAGTCTAACAGACTCTTATAAAAAAAACTCTGATAAAATCATTATAAAAATAAACCATTCAAAAACCTACTCAGAGAGCCGAAGAAGGATGAAGATAAGACAACGGGTTCAACATTCAAACTTTAGAATAAGTCTGAATTAGTCCTTTTTCGACCTATCTATGGTGGCAATGATTTACTAAGGGCGTTCAAAGGACAGATGAAAATCCTACTGGACTGTAAAATTAGAACTTTCAGGGACTATAAGCAAAATATTCCTGAAATAAAACTTCTGGAATAAAGTGTATACAGAAGTACCTATCCAGCACTGGTAAAAGTTCGCTAATATCTACTGTACATTTTCCTTCATCAGAAAAAATGAAATTCATGTCCAGCCACAAGTAATACGGTTATCAGCAATAATAATGGTAATAAATTGGTCAACATTATCTGTTCATCATAAATGAAACAATGTCTCTTCATTGAAAAAGGAACTTTTAAAAATTGTATATATTGTTTACTATATATTTTTCAGAATTATGTAAGTAAGGAAATAGAATTGAGAGAGAGAGAGAGAGAGAGAGAGAGAGAGAGGAGAAGGAGAGGAGAGAGAGAGACCGAGAGAGATGAGAGACGAAGAGGAAGGAATAGGAGGAGAGAGGAAGGAGAGAGAGAGAGAGGCGAAGTCACAACCAATCGTTTATAGCATGACGTGGCCAGTGTAATATTCTAACAAGAGGCAAAATTACATTACAAGTAAGGTCCTCATAATTGTAAAATGGAAAGAGCCTGGCATAACACATGAGACAACTTCGCAAATAAGGCAATTTCAACAATTCAGAAAAATTACTCCAATAAACTCTACAGCCATGAGTAACAGTGTGAACCTCCTGCAAAGGTAACCATAATTATCAGACACTTGTCGTCACTGAAGTAAAGTACCGATGTTACTGCACACGGCCAATGGGTGTATGTGGTAAACATATCATCTTCAAAAGTCATCTAAATAGAGGATCTTAACCATCAGAACGTATAAATATTCCCGCCTCACAAGCATGAATTATTTGTTGTAAAATTAATGTTATATGAGACCTGAAAACACGGTTCCTGTTGGTAGCATCGGGTTGTGGACTGACTGCAATATGATGAATGACAAGAAGGTAATCTTTGTGATGATTCAACCTGCATTGAAGAAGCCAAATCCAAAAAGAATATTCCCGTTCTCTTCCCCACTACATGCTCCGCCGGTCTCGACATGCACTGAGATTCACTCAAGTTATTTAATTTACCTGGAAGAAAACCCATCCATCTGCCCTGGAAAAAAAAAGTCCTATCTACAGAGACAAAGAATGGCAGTGGAAAGTCTACGCAACTCGGTGATGACAGCTTCGTCTCGTCATTACCATTACTAGCACAATAAAAATAAAAAGAATATTTATATAAAAAGATAGGGAGAGAGGAGGACAAACAAAAAGACCAAATAAAAACCCATAAAAACAAAATATAGCACACGACTCCCATGCGAGTATTGGTAACGGGGAAACCTTTGAAGGCAGCTTTACACATCACGTGACTGGCATGAGAGTTGGACGTCAGGCACAAAGGGCGCATCCCATTCCTCCCGCCGGAGGCAAATGAAAAAGAGAGTTTGTTGCTCGGTTTTCTTTTCACAAGGGCACTTCGAAACAACCTGAAATGATTTCTTACCACAGGAACCGTAAGAAAGACTAAAGGCCTTTCGGAAAGAAAATTGGAAAAGGTTAATTTCTAAACACAACGGGGTGAACCTTGGAACAAAACGAGTTTTCATCAAGTTGTTAGATATACCAATTTCACAAAATAAATTCCGTTCGTTTCTCCACACTAAATACGTAGAAAATGATTTGACTAACTGACGAATTTTAGAAAGAATATTGTGAAAGAAACACAGGACTTGGCCATTCCAAAAGTGGAAAGGAAGAGCAGGGGATGACTATGACATCTTAACTTTAAGATGTACTTAGCGCAAATGTCATACTGTCGACTGCTTGTTCGATACGAAGAGAAAGCTACAGAGAATAGAAAATTATAGGTATTGAATGTCAGCTATTAAGGACAAAAAAAAAAAAAGAAAAAAAAAAAAGAAGAAAAATAAATAAATAAATAAAAAGGGAGTCCTTGGCATCAGCATACCCACAACCACAAATATTTTTCATTAAATATAAAAAACTAGTTTGGAATCTCTCTCTCTCTCTCTGTCTGTCTGTCTCTCTCTCCTCTCTCTCTCTCTCTAATATATATATACATTATATATATATATATATATATATATATATATATTATATATATATATATATAATCGATACACACACACACACACACACACACACATATATATATATATATAATATATATATATATATATATATATATATATATATATATATATATATATATATATATATAAGGCGAATGCCACAGGAAAAATAATAGGCAGAAATTCTAACCGAGTGCTTTCGGCCTCTAATGAGACATTGTCGAAGCACAAATGAGATACAGTTGAAAAGGAAGTTACAAGGTAAACAAAATAGATCAAGAATACCAGATGGGCAGCTGTCAAAAAGGTAAAAATCAAAGAGATAATTCAGGATAAGCGGGGATCACACGGTGACAAACTAAAACAGACTTAAGCATATCAGAAACGGAAGCTTAGCCATACAAATTACAAAAACATTTATACAACTGAATATATTAATTTCGTTGCTTATATTTATCTACATCTTTTTTGGTTATGAAGGCATCAAGTTTAAACAAACCAAGATTTAAATTTAGAACACTTCCATTATTTGATTTGATGAAACACGATTCAGTGATATTCCTTTTAACTATGTCGCTACACGGCATTAAGGTTCTTGCCTGACTCTAGTTAATAGGATGATCTAAATCTCTCATATGTGTGAATACTGCATTCGATATTTGACCAGTTCTCACTGAATATTGGTGCTGTTTGATTCATTGTGAAAGTGAGTTTCCAATTTGTCCGTAATATATTTTACCGCACTTTTTTAAAAGGAATTTCATAAATTTTGTTTACCTAGGCGTCACTGGAGTCATTAGTGCCAGCTGTTCGGTGAATGGAGTCTGCCCAGGTTTGTATGTATGATATGTATGTATGTATGTATGTAGTAGGTATGTATGTATATATGTTATGGTATATATACATATAAATTATATATATATATATATATATATTATATATATATATAGTGTCATTTTAATTATATTTACTGAGTATACAGTAATGTAAGTAGAATAACACTTAGCACACTTATGATGTTCATTCACTCATATACACTTCAATATTCGTGTTATTTATATATAAGTAACTTGTAATAGTTGGCTGCTGATTCATTAGACAAATTACGAACCAGCAAATAACTTTACGCAGCAAAATCTGTTAATCAAAATCTGGTAGTATGGAAGACATGTACTATGTCAAATAAAAAGGGTACTCTAAATAGTCCCCCAAAAAATCAATTGAAAAAAAAAAAAAAAAAAAATATATATATATATATATATATATATATATATAATATATATCTATATAATACACATATATACAATATATATATATATATATAATATATATATATATATATATATATATATATATATATATATATATATATATATAAGAATAACCTGATCACGAAGAATATAAAACGTGATACTATGTATAAATAAAGGTTTTTGCCACGAAGGAAAAAAATGAAAAGCACTTTCGGTCTAGTGCGACCCTTTACTCAGCCACAACTGATCTTACAGAGGAAAAACATAGTCAAAGTAGGTTTAATATCCAAACTAACATTACAAGATTAGCAATAAGGTCGATTTCACTCTACGGAAACGAGGAAACGCCTGAGGGTAGGATAAGCGAATTTTTAGGCAGCCACACCTTGCAGGATCACACACGTGGTCCACAGATGACAATACATTTTGAAAAAACAAGGAGGCATATACAACTTATTACCATGAAATTTACAAAATGTTCCCCAAAAAATTAATGAAAAGACAAAAAAAAGGATATAAATATATCGAGCAAGAGAGAGAGAGAGAGAGAGAGAGAGAGAGAGAGAGAGAAATAATAACTATATACATGTGGGACTAATTAATTAGTAGTTCATTTATTTTAAGGTCCTTTATAAACATTTTACAAATATACGGGTCCAAATGGTACAATCCCAGACTAAGATTTAGGTTGTTTTTATTAGTGATTTGTATAATTGCTGATTCCAGTAAATTTCTTGAAACATAGTCATTAGATCTAGCAATTACAGAGGTATCGCCCTAATTAATACAATGAGATTTTTCACTCAGATGGATAAACAGTGCATTTGAAGTCTGGGCTGTTCTAACTGAATACATATACTGCTTAATACGTACGCATAAATTTTTACTTGACTGTCCAACGTAAAAAGTGGGCAATCCTTACAAGGAATTTTGAAAATGATGTTATGTGTTACGGGACTATTCTTAATTAGCATATTTTTAATGGTATTGTTATAAGAGAACACTACATTAACATTAAACGATTTAAATATTGATTTTATGGTTTCAAATCCAAGAAGGTAAGGCAAGCTAAGTACATTTTTAGGCATTTCTTTTTCATCACTAGCAATACTATAAAACTTTTTGTGAGCTTTTTGATAACATAAATCAATTATATGAGGTGGGTAGCAAAGATCGTTTCCTATCTTTTTCATGTATTCTATTTCTTGGTCAAAATATTGTGGACTCGTGATATGCAAAGCACGTAGGAACATAGAAGAAAAAATTGAAATTTTAATATTAAGATGGTGGCCAGAATAAAAATGTACATATGTTAAATTATTTGTGGGTTTTCTATAAATACTGAATTTACATTGGAAAGATTCTCTATGTATTAATACATCTAGGAAAGGGATGGCATTGTTATTTTCAATTTCAATTTATGGATGGCACTAAATTATTCAATTTAGGCAATAAATCATTTACATCGATACGAACAGGTAAGACTACTAAGATGTCATCTACATATCTGTACCATTTTAAGGGGACAAGTGTATGTTTGTGAAGGTGTATTAAGTCCTACATATGGAAAGATTTTTATGAAATTATTATATACAAATATTTAGTGAAAAAGCTAGGTAGAGCGTAGATCTGATCACACCAATGCCCAGTGGCAGGAAATCCTGCCACACTAAAAACTTTCTTTCTTGTCTAATTTCAGAATAATGTTACAGCTTTCACTATTGTATTATTCAATAGGTTCATCCTTAGAGCATTGCATTCAAACATATTTATTCATAAAATGCATTTAGTAAGAAGAAGACATACATTCTTTTACAAGGAGGTGACGGTGCTGATTCTGACCTCTTCATTCACTAAAATTTAAAATAACACCAGACTTATATTTGGAGTCCTACGAGAATATGGCTCAGTCAGCAACAAGATTAGACATGTTTGTTGATATCCTAATAGCTGATGAATCTCTGTTGAAACTTGCTGGCAGGATTTCCTGCCGCTGGGCATTAATGGGTTAATACAGAGAATCTTTCCAATGTAAATTCAGTATTTATAGAAAACCCACAAATAATTTAACATATGTACATTTTTATTCTGGCCACCATCTTAATATTAAAATTTCAATTTTTTCTTCTATGTTCCTACGTGCTTTGCGTATCACGAGTCCACAATATTTTGACCAAGAAATAGAATACATGAAAAAGATAGGAAACGATCTTTGCTACCCACCTCATATAATTGATTTATGTTATCAAAAAGCTCACAAAAAGTTTTATAGTATTGCTAGTGATGAAAAAGAAATGCCTAAAAATGTACTTAGCTTGCCTTACCTTCTTGGATTTGAAACCATAAAATCAATATTTAAATCGTTTAATGTTAATGTAGTGTTCTCTTATAACAATACCATTAAAAATATGCTAATTAAGAATAGTCCCGTAGCAAATAACAACATCATTTACAAAATTCCTTGTAAGGATTGCTCATCTTTTTACGTTGGACAGTCAAGTAAAAATTTATGTGTACGTTTTAAGTAGCATAATATATTCAGTTAGAACAGCCCAGACTTCAAATGCACGGTTTATCCATCTGAGTGAAAAATCTCATTGTATTAATTGGGGCGATACCTCTGTAATTGCTAGATCTAATAATTATGTTTCAAGAAATTTACTGGAATCAGCAATTATACAAATCACTAATAAAAACAATCTAAATCATAGTCTGGGATTGTACCATTTGGACCCGTATATTTGTAAAATGTTTATGAAGGACCTTAAAATTAATGAATTACTAATTAATTAGTCCCACATGTATATAGTTATTATTTCTCTCTCTCTCTCTCTCTCTCTCTCTCTCTCTCTCTCTCTTGCTCAATATATTTGTAACCTTTTTTTTCGTCTTTTAATTAATTTTTTGGGAACATTTTTGTAAATTTCATGGTATTAAGTTGTATATGCCTCCTTGTTTTTTCAAAATGTATTGTTTTCTGGATGAATCATCTGTGGACCACGTGTGTGATCCTCCAAGTTGTGGCTACCTAAAAATTCGCTTATCCTACCCTCAGGCGTTTCCTCGTTTCTGTAAAGTGAAATCGACCTTATTGCTAATCTTGTAATGTCAGTTTGGATATTAAGCCTACTTTGACTATGTTTTTCCTCTGTACGATCAGTTGTGCCCGAGTAAAGGGTCGCACTAGATCGAAAGCGCTTGACTATCTCGCTTTTCATTTTTTCCTTCGTGGCAAAAACCTTTATATATATATATATAGATATATATAATAATATATATATATATATATATATAGATATTATATACATATATATATTATATATATATATATATATATATGTATATATATATATATCTATATATATACTATATATATCATATATATATTAATAGTAATATATAATATAATATATATCATAATATGTATATATATAATTATATAATATATATATATATATATATAGAGAGAGAGAGAGAGAGAGAGAGGAGAGAGAGATGAGCGATGAGAGAGAGAAGAGAGGATGAAGAGAGAGAAGAGAAATACTACGCAACTTAACACGTTAGATAAGATTTGGAAAAGGAAAAACATTTTATGGTCACATTTTCTTAGACAACAATGTCCCATTTAATTACCATAGTTTCAGTCTGAAAGATTTCCAGTTTAGTCCGACGACTACACCGCAGAAAAATTATTTAAACATTATAAAATGAACACATCTAGATACAAATTGGTTATGTTATACATAATCTTTCGGTATATATTGAAGACCAATTAAAATGGGTGGGGAGATTACTAGCTTGTTCTGCTTAACAGAGTCTTGCAAGTCAATATATATATATATATATATATATATATATATATATATATATATATATATATATATATATATACACACATACATACAAACACATCTATCTATCTATCTATCTATCTATCATATCTATCTATCTATCTATCTATCTATCTATATATATATATATATATATATATATATATATATATATATATATATATATATACATATATATATAAATATATGTTTCGATATTGTAAGATACTATTAGATGAATAAAAAATAGACAGATAAGATGAAAATAAAAATGAATTACTTGCATTAGAATTTTCACAGACAGGAACCCAGTGAATACAAGAATCAAACATCAAACAGCCCCAATGGAAGCTGGTGAAAGTGAAAAGTCAATCCTATAATCTATATAAAGATTTATAAAAGTTTGTTTCATAGATCTGACACTACACTTTTTTCTAACGAATACAAAAACGTAAATGCAGTTAGCTCTACGGAATATTGCCGCCGGAAAAATTAATAGGTAAATTTTTTTTCAATTATTTCTGATTGAATGGTTCCTATGAGCGCCAATGTTCGTGGTGTGTGCACTACACTGTCTCAGCCCGCCTCTCCTCATCGCTCCTCAGTTTCCCTGAGTCAAAACCGCAAGAGTCTCTGACCCTCCGTCCCCAGAGACATCTGCCCTTGTTACTTTCTTCCCAATCATCCATTTTGCATTCATGTAGATCACACTCCGCCGAGTCCAAGGAGTGGCGCTAAGGGGGCCTTTGCCTCCCCCTTGCAATTCCCCCACAGTATTTTTCTTTTTCACACTGGGGTACGGTTCCGAGGTAGCCATTTCTTACCTTTTAAAGTTCATGCGGAATGGAAGTCAAAATGTCAGACACTTTCGTACTCCCCATTTCAATACTTGGAGGAGAAAACTGATCTTTACGGCGCATGAAGACAAGACCAAATATTTATCTTAAAATCTGTTACAGGATGATAATGCAAGGACATTTTAGTATGACCCCTTTTATCAATCGGACAAACAAACAGGCTAAGGTGTTCAATTACTTTTCATTCGCGTACAAAAATAACCACAGCTCCCCGGATAAACAACAACTCACTCTCTCTCTCTCTCTCTCTCTCTCTCTCTCTCTCTCTCTCTCTCTCTCTCTCTCTCTCTCTCTCTCTCTCTCTCCAACAAAGGAGAGTTCATATTAACCCATGAGTGAAGCTCATACGAAGGGTTGTCAGTCTCAAAGAGGTTCCTGAGAAATTCCTTTTCCCAACAAAACAAAATAAGACACCCAAAAAAAGAAAGAAAAAGATGGAAAACATTTTACAAAGACTTGCTGCGAACATATTTGAATAGTTTCTTGTCTATCTAGCAATTCGATTTTTACAATAGAAACAGACATTGTTTTTCTACTGGAAAAGTAATTAACCGAATCGTACCTAAAACAATATGCAATAGCGTTTAATACTGAACAAGATTCAAGGCTACCTCAAAATTGTTGAAAAACTTAACCGAAAATTGTTTTCGCAGTTAGTTTCTGTGTGCAGGTCTAATGCTAGAGTGGTGCTGAGGGGGATAACAACAGAAAATAAGAGTAATTCACCATTTCCCATTGTCACAAAGTTCTTGAGAGGTGAAGTTCCCTTATTTCAAATCCTATTTAACTTTTTCCAAGAAGAAATTAGGACAGAAATAAGTTTCAGGCAGAGAAATTAAAGGGTACAATATCTAACAACTCGAAATGGCAGTGGAATAAAGATCAACTAAGCAAAAAAATTAAGATGAATAAAATAAATAAATAAATAAATAAATAACAAAGGTACCCCATACATACGCAGCAGACAGGTTCCTCTTTAACTTTTGAAATTCAAGATTTTGATAGACATTTATCACTCCACGCGACGAATGGAATAACGAAATTATCGAGTAATATGGTCTTAATCACATAACTAACATCAAGGTGGTTTTAAGTAAGGTGGTTGCATCTAGAGTATAGGAAACTGACTAGTCGGCATCTCTTGCCTGCCTAGGCCACGACCCATTTATACTAGGGCTGTGCGTTGACGGTAAGCTTGTTGCAATTATAATTGTAATGTAATTGAAATGTAATCAATTACACATTTGTAAGGTAATTGTAATTGTAATTCTTTTTTTCTACTTAATATTAACTTTACTTGTAATTGTAATTTGATAATACGACTGGTAATTATAATTGTAACTGTAATTGACATAAAGCATAATGTAATTACTCCAAGCCTGATTAACGGAAATTCGTATGCTAAACGGATGAAGACGTCATCTACAGCAATCAAAATCTACAAATTTCCTCATGTTTTTCTGATTTATGTGGACCAAGACACCATAATTTAGCTATGTTAAAATGCCAACATAATTAAAAAGACCGCCTTCCCGCTTAGACCACTGAAAGACGACGAGCATGATATAAATGGGGAGGAGCTTAGTGACGTCACTAATAGCTAGCCAGTCAGGACAAAGAAATAGCTTTCAATCACGGGTTGTTTTTTATTTTTCAGTCATTGTTAGTGTCACTATCAGGTGTGCAACAAAAAATCTAAACTTTCCTTTAAGCATACGAAACCATTTTTATTATAGCGAAGGTTGAAAAACAAAGAGGTAAAAATCATATTTTGGTTTTTGTATGGGGATGACGCTACCTCTCTCTCTCTAGATACCTTGACTAACATGAACATGAATTACTGTTTTAAGAATATGCGGTACCGTTTTTCTTTTTTTTTTTTTTTTTTTTTTTTTTTGCATAGACATGCTAGTCATTAATTCCTTTAACTTCAGAGTTCTTGAAACCGAAAACATTAGGTGCGTCCAACTCTATATTTCTCTTTGCACTCGATCACTCAATACATGGCATGACCTTAAGTATTGTCACGAGGCTGAGAGTGGAATAAAATCCCGTCACAAAGGATCATAGGTCTTAAAAGAAACAAAAATTATTCTTAATGAGAAGGGCCTGTCGTCATAAGCCTTGTGCAAGAGCTAATAGTTAACAGAGGTCCTCATTTCTATAAACAAAAGTAAGAAAATAGAAAATACTGCATCCGTTGTTTGCAGCTCACTCCGAGGACAGCGGGACATTCCAGTCTGTCTATGCTGATCAGTACATACAGACATACATATATACATTTGAATATACATTATACCGTATACACAAGCGAGGAAATAAAGGTATTCACATCTTATTGGAAGCGGGTGCAGGAACACAAGCAGGTTCCAAGTATAGTAATTTATTTCTACGTTTCATGACCCTTGGTTACATCATCAGGGACATCTGTAAATGAAATGATCGAAGACCATAGTGTTTTCAAATACACATACCGAGTGCCTGTTCGAATCCTGCTAACTACCGAAATCCATCACTTCTTTATTATTTCTTAATTTGGACCTGACTTACAAGTTATGTGATGAGAAGCATATAAAAAAAATGTGGATATGTTGACATGTTAGGATGTCGTTGTGGTTATCACAAGTATATATGTATGTGTATATATATATATATATATATATATAAATTATATATATATATGTATATATATATATTATATACTATATATATATTATATATATAATTATATATATATATATATTTGTGTGTGTACGTGCCTGTTTCTATGTATATGTATGTGTGAGTGCTTATAGATACACATGCATATGTATGTGTTCCCTTTCAGAATTCCTACAATTTATATCAAACTGACAATTACCTCAACATAAAGAACGATATCGGTAGTTAATGGATTGTTAGAGTTAAACCCACTGCTTATTAGTGAATCTCTCATCATCCTTTTCCTTAATTGGTTTCTGAATTCATCAATGATTTTGCAATAGGAAGTCAGCTCAGGGCGGATAAACTAGCTCTCGCGTTCGACACGTAAGAAAAATGAGCATCGACAGAATTAGTTAGGATATCCGGACTCCACAATTTAACAGAAAGAAAAAGAAAGAAAAGTTTGCGGTTTGGAGGGAGAGTTATGAAAGGAAGGACGATTACGGGAATATCTCCACTGATACAAGATGGGTAACATGGGATGAAGACAGGGACCAATATAGATTTGAATACCTTGCTTCAATCTCCCAGTGGTGATGATGAAGGTGATGGTGGGGACGATATTTTTTTACAGTTCCTTAAAATGTACACCTAGCGTGAATCTCAATATATCCATTTTTCTCTGATTGTAACAATAATAGTTCGTGAAAAATGAATTAATCGTCTTACTGCAACAAAATCTCTTAGAACAACAAAATACGGAACAAAAAATTTTCTAGATATATTATTACTACAACGTAAGACCATTCTGCCATCTTTTACCATACAGGTTCTCTATTTAATAAATAAGAAATTAATACAGCAAAAGTATAAATAAATAACTAACGTACATAAATTTATGTAGAAATGGCATTAACATACGATTCGTTAGATGGTTTATCAAAAAGAAAGATCAAATAAATAGTCCAAATACAATTTTATACGCAAATGCATCTACTAGAAAGAAAATATTCGAAAACAGAATTTGCCAATAATCACCCACGCTCTACGACGCTTGTGGAAAAGGGTTATATCTTACAATGTGATTTGCTCTCAGAAATAATACTGCCAGTATTCAATGTAAAAATCTACATCTTGAAAAGTACAGCTTTATAAACTGTTATTTTGACTATCCTGATTTGAAAAGCAGTTGAATAAAAGTGCAAATGACGTGGCACAAGTCCAAAATAATAAAATGTTCACAAAACAGATTTACTAAAGATGAAAAACACTTTCTAACATAATTTTCAAACCCTAGCAGATGATAATTCCCAAGATGAGGAATGACGCCAGCGGGGAAAAGATATAGGTGGTCAAGTCAGATATCAAAATACAGATTCACATCACAAGGAAAAATAACGCAACAATTTCTCTTCAAATTAGTCTTGAAGGCCAATCCAATTTTACACCTCCAGCCTTCCTCCAGGAGGCTTCTTCCAGTTTTCCTTTCTTGTAGGGACGGAAAGCTATTTCCTTAGAGTGAACTTTGAGAGAGAATATAATCGAAGCACATCGTAACCCAGGACAAAACAGCCTAACTTGCCTTTTTTTATCAGTAGCAAATAAAAGGAAAAGATCACTCTTCATTCTACAAAGAAACTTTTACGCTATATGGACGGTTCATAAAAACTCCTGTCACTATCACAACAGATGTATAATCGTAATTAAAATCTTATGACTTGGAATCAGGGCATCACGCTTTACAATACTGAAATAACAAAGAACCACCCTGAACCATTTCCTAATTAATGAATAATTCGTGACTCTCTCTCTCACTCTCTCACAACACAAAGGTACATGATTAGGCGGTTGTCACCTGACGTAATTTGAAAACCACGAGACCAAAATAAGAGTGGTTAAAGATTCCTTACAACAAAGAAACCGTACGTTAGGTAGCGGCATGATTTAAATGCAGTTATATGAGGTATTAAAACGTTCTCAGGAATTCTTTAATTTTTATTTGCAAATAAATAAATAAATAAAAATTACTTTCAAAATATCAAATATCCCGTAAAAATAACCGGCTGACCACAGTTTCAGAACGTAAACTGAATAGACCCCAATGAAGTATAGTTAAAATTTTGCCAGCTTGTAATTCTTTACGGGTTTTAATATTCGAATCAACAGCGTAAGACTAACACATACATACAGAGAGAGAGAGAGAGAGAGAGAGAGAGAAATTATCCTCACATTCCACTTGAAGACGGCTAATAAAAGCACTAAACTTGAGTTTATTGTATTGTTACAATTCATTAAAACTTACATTAGCTCCGTTGGCAAGTCTTAATCTAAAGAACGTGGTGTGACTGAGAGCTGTGATCTCTTTGTATGTACTCGTATGTGTCGGGAACGGTGGATGGCCAGGGATGAGTTCTTTGGTCCTACGGAAAACTTCTTAGAAAACCATTAGGACTCAACTTTTCGAACACCAAAGGACGTGTCTAGTTAACACCAAAAAATGAAAGACATTCGTTTCGTTTTCAAGTAAGAGCAGAAAGAGACTCCTTCCTTTTGCAGTAAATCGGGAACTTTCCATGAAAACCACATGTGTGGTAGATTATATTATTAATTTTAGATATAACTATTATATTGGTAAACAAAAAAATATGCATGCGGTCTTCCCAGTCATTCTTTAGAAAGGAAGGGAAAGAAAAATATTGACAAATTCAACTTAGAGGTAACACAACACTTCTACGTACAACTTGTTTGCCCGAAACAGTTCATGGCTTCTAAAACCATTCGAACAGTTTGAGACTGACTGCTCAAATTGATTATCTGTACATCAGCATAATTCCTGTGTCTGCTTCCTCCTTGTGGCTAACAAGTGACAATATAAATATTGTATAAAAGAAAAACTGGTTTGGGAATTCATAACATTCACTCTTACATTATTGACGGGTGAACCTTATACGTAGCAGTGGCCTAATTCAGCGAACACCCAAACGAAAAAAAAACCTTTCCTGAAAAATAGTATGGTTTACTGTTCTTATAAATTCCCTTCTTGTAAATGCAAGGTACCCATGCTTAGGACCAATGGTAATAGAATAACAAAAATGTACACGAAAAAAGGAAGGATGTATATATCATTGTATTCTCCACATTACACTTACAATATAAAAGTCGGATGCTACTCAATATCTATAAACCTATTAGTAAATATATCATACATTGACTCTAAGTTTCTTGATTCTAGGGCAAAATCGGAAGCTTAAAACTATCAAACGCAGTTGAGGAATATGCTTTAAAAATCATTGCACGAATTTCAATACAAATTTGGGCGAATAACTATTCATAATAAAAGGAAATCTGGATCCCGTTGAAAGCAGCTGTTCGTTTCCAGTATTACACAAAAATCATGAGGATTTTACAATGAGACTTGAATGAAAGGACATCAGATAGGAAGGAAATAGAATGATAAAGAAAATATACTGACACGGTTTAAAAAAAGAAAACTATATTAAAAAAGAAAACTATATTAATAGTCATTACCACCGTCTAAAGAAAATTCACACTTCAGATCTAAAAAAAAATTTTGTATCTAGGTCTTTGAAGTTTGCTTTCAAATTGAAATTTTCTGTTAACAAATTGTAAAATTCTATTTTCTATTAAATCTCACTAATGGTATATTAAGCTTAGATCAAATAAATGAGTTGCTAAAGAAATCAAATTTTCAATTATAAAGTAATATATAGTTGAAGTAACTTTTTGGGAAATTCTTATGTATAAACATATTAATACGATATTTTGATAAAAAAAAAATCTTATGATTTTAACATAACCCATCATTTGTGAGAGTTAAGCTGTTCTACTGCACGAATACTTCAAAGTTAAAATACTGATGATCATGAATAACTTCGTCATCAATAATGTGGTTCAGTAAAGAGCAATGCATAATAATCAAACGATCAAATCACATCTGGTAAATATGGAATATCTGGCGTATTTGCTATGCATAAACTAAAGTCGTTTCCCTGTAACCTTATGACCTTTACAGAAAATTTCCGAACGGAAACATCAGTCATTACATCTAAGGAAATGTCCCTCTACAGAACGAGTAATTGACATTCATGAGGTTAAAATTCGAAATTCTATTCAGGCCACAAAACATTCTCTCTATAGTCCTCATTGCTGCCTCGTTTCATATGCAAATTGGGTACAAAAGTCCCAGGAAGACTTCCTTCGATCTATTTTCAACTTCATGGCTCCGGAAGATTTCCTTCCAAAGCAAGCACAATGATTCCATTATTAGGAAGGAGTGGGATTTGCAGCAACTTCATATTTTTATTTCTTTATAAAGTAAGTCTCAGGATTGGCAACTTTCTGCTCATGAGCATATCGAAAATTCAGAGAGCAATCATAGCTCGCGGGTGCGGTCTGGGAGCAAATGGTGGCTTAGACGAAATCCATTGTCCCGCTATCCACCTGGAATGAGAAGCATGTATACTTCGCAGTTAGTCGGCCCAAAGGGGTCGCCAGTAAGGCGAAGAAAGGCAAAGGGATTAATAATCTCATCCAAAAATGCTGCTGGGAAACAGAGTTAACATCCTCTATCCCTTTAACAAGGAACGGTATTCAGTTGAATAATATATTATATATATATATATAATATATATATATATATATATATATATATATATATATATATATGCATACACACAGTATGTAAAACATACATAAAATTTTATATATACAGTACATACATATATATTACAGATATAATATATATAATATCTATATATATAAATATATAATATATAATTATAATATAGATTATGCCATACACACATATGTAAACATACCAATAACATTTATATTATATATATATAGATATATATAATAGACTAATTATTAATATATAATATATATTAGTATTTATAATATATATATATATATATAGCTTGAATTGATATATTATATATATATATATATATATATATATATATATATATATATATATTGCTAAGGACATTCATGAATTCATGCCTCTATTAAGCTCTCTGATTAAAATAATTGTTTCCCTGTGGTCTCAAGATCAGAATTCACTCCGGTCACACCAGCCAGGAAAAATAGGGGAGGAGTTGCACCTCCTACGCACAAGAGCGATTAGCTATGGTCACCATTCTCGCCTTTAGGGTCCACCCTCTCTCACTGCCAAACGACTCACCTTATTTGTATTATGTTTTCCTCCTTTGTGCTGTCATTTCGATTTGTCTTCCAGTTTGGACCCACAGGCCTTGGACACACAACGGATGCCAACGAAGCCAGCAAAATTAACGGTTAAGTGCCGAAGGTACCCCATGGAAGTGGTCAGAGCCGCTCACTTTATTCTTGCAGGTTGTGACCCAGCCAGCATCTCAGACAGACCTTGTCAGCAGGCCGCATGTCCATTGCTCCCTTTCCATTTCCTGCTACTAAGTTAGATTTGCGGCACATACAATCCACATTCAACCCAAAGTCCATTAGTCAAAATCTGGCTTCTACCTTCAAGACATCATCGTCCTATGGACTAAGGTATGGTTGGATTTGGAAATGGTTTCAGCTCACATTCGCTTACTTCATTTCAATCCTGCTCTCTTTATATTTGCTCCCCATTGCTACTCCTTTAGAGCCCAAGCGAAGTGCTGTATACCCTTGTGAACGTAAACCTAATTGTTATTTCCCTCAGTAGCATACTTGCCTTGATAGTGGCACTACATCCTTTGTTACTTAACATAATTACAGTGCCACGGAGCTAGTAATTTGGCTCCTGTGTACATATCTTCTGATTTGATTGATAATGATAATTTATTAAGTGAAACATTGCTTTTCCTATAATTTCCACTTAGTTTAAGCTACAAAATACTTTATCATATCCGTGGTTATCTGTGTGTGGTCCAGAGTTGGATGCCCATTTTACTTCAGGTAATCTTAATTCAAACGTTGCACGCCTGTAACAATACATATGAATAAATAAACACACACATTATATATATATATATATATATATATATATATATATACATACATATCTATATATATATTCATATATATATATATATATTATATACATATATATATATATATATATATATATATATATATATATTTATATTATATATATATATATATATATATATATATATATATATATATATATATATATGTATATATATATATATATATATATATATATATATATATATACAATTTGTATTCTCTCGAAGTCACAAAATGCATCCATACTTTTGCAAAAACATTCAGTACTAAGAAATCGAAGTCAGTGAAATTACCATAAAAATATCGTAATAACACGATAGAAAGATGATGAACAGCTGCTGAAATGTCATTGCAACAAACTTGAATGCCCCCTATACGTTTTTAAGGACTAAATAAGTCTATCACTCTCTTCATAGAATGGAAATCGGCCATCTTTTTTATACTTAGTATACATCTCTTTCTATTTCTAATTGTGGTCGCCCTTGGATTGATCTGATAAATGAAGAAAAAGAGAGATGGGAAAGAAAAAGACAGACTAATAACAATAAATGTTGTCGATTATCAATACCACTGCGTGATATAAAAAAAACGAGAGTAAAACAATTAATAACACTCTGACAATGTGAAAATGGAAAAGAATGAAACGCCAGCAAATGCTAAATGTCGTTTATGTGATCATGCAATAACTCTATACAAAGGAGACCCCGCTCCCCCTCCCCTATCTAAAGCAAATCTTAATTCTGTTCAATAAAGTTGTCTCTAATCGACAAAGAAAGCTTCCTTTCTTTACCCTGACGTTCGTATCCGTCATAACGGACTTCCTTCTATCCACCAACACCGCAATCAAAAGAAAATTAACCCAACCTCGACCCATTCATCACTCCACTTCCAGGAAAGAATTTTTAAGAAACATTTTTCTCTCACTCTCACCTTAAACCCACATTTTTACAGGAAATGTCATGAACCATCTCTCATGTTTATTTCAAGCACTCTACTTGCTTTTTCAATGGACACTAGTCCTAAAGCTTAAAGACCGTAGAGTAAATATCAAAAATAGCTAGAATAAGAGAGAAGAAAAAGGAACAAACATTAATGTTAGCTCCAAATAAAAAAAAAGTATTGGAAGAAGATTAAACGAAATGTTTATTTAAATATTTGGTGTAAATAATAATTTTACCATCTATCAAGGTCTCTTCAAGGAGCTTGTAACCGAACGTAATTGAAACTAAAACCTACATCAGCGATGGTGTCCAATGATAATGTGATCTTGTTTCTTAGAAACTTGCTTGTTTTATGAACAAAAAAAACATCTTCGGTTTTGACAAGATAATCATCTATAGCCACCAAGGATAATTTATTATATCAACAATATTTCACAGGAATGCCTTCTTGATACTTAATAGCCAAAGTTCTTATTCGTTACATTGTGGACGTAGACATCAATCATTTCTATGAAATAATTTGTGCTCTCTCTCTCTCTCTCTCTCTCTCTCTCTCTCTCTCTCTCTCGCAAGTCATCCATTTTCTAAGATCAGGAACACTTTGTTCTCTCATTAGTCAATGCCAAGGCTTAAGTCATAAGATGTAGAGTTTCTCTCCTTCTCTACAGATCTCCATAACAGACTTCTCTGTCCTACCACATTTGAGTCGAGTTTCTTGTTTCATTTTTCCATTTATTTTCCCTTTCACGTCTTTCTCATGTATCTTCTTGAGGTAGTTTCATAGGTCTGCTTCTGACGTTGCGCTTTAATCCTACTAGCTACTCGTCCTTAGGGTGAAAAAGTCTCTCTCTCTCTCTCTCTCTCTCTCTCTCTCTCTCTCTCTCTCTCTCTCTCTCTCTCTCTCTCTCTCTCTCTCTCTCTCCTAATAATCTAATTAACACAAGAATTATTTCATTTCCACTTACAAAGTTGAAAGAATTTGGAATAAATTTACAAAGTCGCGAGACAAAAATTCATTGAAAGTTACAGCAAAACTTTGCCGCAAGATTTTCTTTTCTTACTTTCCTTCTCTTCTTCGCCAGTTTACCTCACCAAGAATTTTGGTCAAGGATTTTCTTTGCAGGCCTCGCTATAACATTTGCTTATTTTCTATATCGACCACTTCGTCCAATGGATGAGAGTGATAGGATCTTTGCTGGAAAACCTAAATTACATTAACAATCACAAATCAACGTTAACAAAGTTACATAGTTTCCCAAATTCTCTCTCTCTCTCTCTCTCTCTCTCTCTCTCTCTCTCTCTCTCTCTCATTCAGACACTCTACAAGCTGCTCGAATATTTCATTATTCGTCCCCCGTTATCTTGACGGTGTCAAATATATCCTTCAGTCACCTTATTTTTCATCTCCTTCTTCATGTCAAGAGTGGTCAAGAAATCAAAACAAGTAAAATGCACCGATGTTTCTTCGGCGCAATTGAGTTTTCTGTACAACGTATAATGCTCAATGCAACTCAGCCAAAGCCGACGAAACTATCGGCCGGCCGTGTGCCCTATGTTGTTGCAGTGCCATACTCACGGTCATGGCTAACTTTTACCTAAAAAAAAAAAAAACTGCTGAGGCTATTGAGCTGCAATTTGGTTTCTTCAATGAATGGAAGGTGGATGATCAACACGCCAATTTGCAGCCCTCTAGCCTCAGTAGTTTGTAAAACCTGAGGGCGGACAGAAAAAGTGCTTACGGACAGACTAATAGCCATCTCAATAGTTTTCTTTTACAGAAAACTAAAGAACATTTTTCCTTGGTGCATGAAAATTAATATTCCTAACTAGCAGAGCTATAAGTGAACTTTTACTGTCTTACATACCACTTTATATTTCAAAGTCCTTCCAACAAATTCCCCGAAGGCAAATAGTGTTTAGAAGTTTTACCGAGGTGGTTATATGAAACTTATTTCTCTACCCGGTAATTAGCGATTGCGACATTGATATGAATGATTCTAAAATGTTTCTTATATCAAAAATATGTAACGAATAAATCAGTTCATGAGCTGCCCACTCAAGGGCTCTCGTTATTCGACAGCTTCTAAATATTAATGATTAATAATAAAATTCCAATATATCAAACTTCAAGTTGATTAAATGGCAATCAGTTTACCAAAAATGAGAACACAATTTTACCTTCTCCATTATTTGATACTATTTAGTGGACAAAACACTTATAAGCAGTAAAATTAAAAAATGAGCGCTTTTTCGATATATAACATCGATTTCTTATAGACTTTCAATTTTTCCCCTAAACTATTATCGAGAGAGAGAAGAGAGAGAGAGAGAGAGAGAGAAGAGAGAGAGAGAGTTCCCTTACTTCTCAGACAGAACGCATGCCTGTTTGGCAGAAAGCAAAGAAAGAATTACATTGGAAGAGGGGCGTTACTCAGAAAACAAAATAGGACTCCTCACGGCTGGAAACGACTCAATCACTAACAGTTTAAATGGTTTCTACGTTTGATACAAGTCTTTCATCTAAAAAGCAAGAAAACGCTCTGTGCTTTTCAGTATAAAGAAAATGTGTGTTACAATGTGGAAAAATGATTTTAAATGGAACCTGCCACTTCGAACAAAATATGTCCATGAAATGAGTGATAAGATTATTCTAATATTAATTTCGGTAAGTTAGCTTTCAATTCCCCCTTTCCAGTAAAACAAATAAAAAGAAAATATCTAGATTACGTTTGTGGTACTGAAAAGTGCTGTGACTTAGATCTCAAAGCATGAGCTAATCACACATTCATATCTTACCCTACCATTGTTTATGGCAATGCGCATCTATATTTATAGTACGGGCAATGCCCTGTTTAAAAAAATATCGCATGTGGTGGTGTGATTGCGGAATGTGAAAACAAACCAACTTGTGTGATGTATGATGCGTTTACAAATCATCTTCCTCAAAACGGTTCTCAAAATTAAAGCTCTTCTGGAAAAATGATCCAGTATACCGAGATATCTGTGATGAAGATAGGAACAAACTGTATCAAACCTTTATTTCAAGCCTTTTGTTATTGGTCAACGAAGGATTAGATTCTCGAAGTAGGAAAGAGAAGGCTGTGTGTACCTCAACCGTTACTGAAATGGAGCCAACTCAACAGATCAGACAGCTTTCGGGCAAAAAAATAACTGGTTACAATACGAACGACAAAAGGACTAATTTCTTCTCAATCAATCACACTTACATACACGTGTATATATTATGATTATATACAGGTATGCTGGCGTTTAATTTGTGTAAATATATATATATATTGTTATATTTTTATTAGTTGCAACTAATAATGGATAGGGAGTGTGGTTAACTAATAATTGTTAGGAACAGTGGTCACCTAATAACAGGTGGTTATGAAGGTTTGGTAAAAACTGTTGGTTACAGTGTTTTGAGTGAAAAAGATTTACACTTTTACACATTGCGTATTTTTTGTGTTTTGTGTTTCTTCCATTGTTTGTATACTATTTCATTTTCTTATTGAAGTGTGTCTTTTTATTTTATATTTTCATTTGCATTCACAATTTAATTGACTTAGTTATTTTCATTACTTAATCATTGCACATTTATTTAAATCTAACATTTGTGAATTAATTTGCATTTACTTAGAATTCTTTTCAAGTTTTGTTGTTGTTTAACACTTGTGAATTAACTTCAAATTTTCAATTATTGCCTAACACTTTTGAATTTTGATTGAATTGGTTTTCTTGAATTTTGTGATAAATGAATTTTGATTTAATTTTACTTAATTTGATTCAAGAATTAATTAAACTTTACTTTGTTTTCAAGTAACAGTAATTTTCCCTGATGTTGTGAATTTCACTTATAAATTTTGAATTTAATAATAAATTTTTGTATTTAAAATTTTTATAAGTGTTTTCATTTATACCAGTACATTTGATTTTGATTATATTTATGTTAGGTAGAAACATAGAGTGGTAATTGATTTGCTTTCTTTCAATTTACTTGAAGTGACTTAGAACCAGGGAAGTACTTAGACTTCTGCAATCAGGGAAATACTTAGACTTTTAAAGTTGTTGATAGAGTGATGCCCTTGGATTAATTTAATTACTTACAAGATTACCACACACCTGTTTTGATGAACTTAGTCTGATTTTCTGCAATACTGGTAAGTGTTAAGGGATCACTGTTGCCTTTAGAGTATTCAGTCGTTTAAACGTGTTATGAGGGTTCAGGTGTCTGGCTTTTGTGAGGTAACATTAAATGAATGGTAAAGTGTAGTAACCAGATACTTGGCACTGCGTAACAAAATATATAATATATTATATATATATAGATTAATAATATATATATATATATAAATAAAATAATAATATATATATAAAATATATATATATATATATTATAATATATATATATATATATATATATATCATATATATTAATATTATTACAATCCATATATAAAATATATATATTATTTATATAAATATAATTATATATATATATATATAATATATATTATATATATATAATATATTATATTTGCGTGTTGTGGAGGGCAGTAAAGAAATGGGCGCTGACAAACCGTCTCATCTCCAAATAATTGCAAGGGAGCCAGAAGGCTGTACAGTAGCCCAAACCTCACAAAAAAAAGGAAAAAAAAAGGTGTATGGCGGGATTTGTTATTCGGTGGAGTGTCCCTTAACAGCGGGTGGCACCGGAAGAAAAACTCGCAACAATCATTACCACTCATGCTTTGACTGTTAGATCACTGTGCAGTATAATTTTCCAGACTGAGCTAGATAAATTTTCTCCGCCCTTTCTCTGTAGTGCTACTCTACTTGCCATTCATTCTTGCTGATGACTGGTACAAGGCTCCCCGAGTCTTAACTGTCTCTGCTCAATTTAATCATTTCTGCAAAATAACACCGTACTGCCGGTTATCGTTAAGTATCAGCCTCATCATTATCATTATTATCTTCACTACTATTGTTTTACTTATTTTCAATATTTTGTTATATCCTATACTTGGAAGATTATCATCATATATTTTCTTCTTTCTCATTTTGTCTTAAGACCTTGATCACAATGGGAAGCTCGATATTTGATCCAGTAAAAGTTATTGTTGACAGTCACAAATCATGGTTTAGTTTCTAAATTCCAACATTAAATTTTCATACATGACTAAAGAGTATTTTATTCTTATTATTATTTAGAAGTTATATAATTGAAAATCTTCAATTAAATCAAGTTGTAAACGCCCACTTATGAAACATAAAAAACTTTGCCCTTACCCTTTACCCGACAAAAGAAATGGTATTAACAAAAGCTTCCTTAAGTTCCAATGTATTCACGCCTAGGGAATTTGATTTTGATACTCTTAATGTTAAAGATTTACAACAATTTTCAAATGTAGTATAACGACACTGACATCCTTCTAAGCCTGCTTTTATTTAAATGATGAAAGTATTCTAGAAACTGAAACTTCTTTTCGTGTTCAGTATGATCACAATTATCCTTTTCGTTATTATTATAATTATTATTACTATTATTGTTGTTATTATTATTATTATTATTATTATTATTATTATTATTATTATTATTATTATTATTATTATTATCACTTAACATCAGTATGAAGTTAATATATCATTTCATAACTTCTCATGGTTAACAAAATGCTTCGAGCTGGGATTCTGAATTATCATTCAACAAAAGGATCGAAGGATTCCAGCATGATGAACAGAGACTGTCGAAACCACGAAAACAATAACCACAAATTAAATGAAAATTTGTTATGCAGATGTTAAACTGGTATTGAATCTACTTCGCCATTTTATCGCTGTCATTAACAATGGCGGTGACAAGAAACAGAAACATTAAAATGAACAATATTAGTATTGATACCATGCGTGTACGCCCTAAAAGGAATGACTTTCACCTTCAACCTCTACTCTCTTAGGAAAGACCAACAGCGTCGTGGGATGCCTCTCTAATGAAAATCGGAACCCAGGTCGTGATTGACTGACAGAGCTCCCCTCCGTAACCCTGTATGCCAAAGGCTTCATTTCCTCCCTAGATTAACCTTACACTCCATGATTTTCCTCGTCACTGACAGACTAACGCAATGTGCTTCTGAGCCAAAGTTCTTGACGATTATCACTTCCCCTCGTTATACTCACGGTAAATGAAACACCTGGACAGATGTCAATATTTGATACATGTGAAGCTAAGAAAATTAAATATCGAATTATATGTTGAACGCCATAAAGAATTGCTGACAAATCTCTTCGAACGGACAGACCACACAATACTCATCTTCATTATTGATATTGTTGATTAAGTTTAATAATAATAATAATAATAATAATAATAATAATAATAATAATAATGAGTAGCAGATGTCACACTGGCTGGGCGTTAGTGTTTACACTGTCATTTACACTGCTCAGCTACCATCACGGCACTTGCAAATCCTTACAAACCGTTAATTATGTCATAAGAGGTATGAGACTACAAACACTACATGTGGTACGTTTACAACCAAGAACACTTGACCTTCACGCTCATAAACACAAGGCATTTATGCCCATGTGTATGTATGTAATGCATTAACAAAATATCTTTGAAACTTAAAAATAAAAACAATCGCTCCGTGTTACCCTTTAGCGTGACGAATTAAATTAGGTGAAAAGGTAACTAATATTTGAATCCTTTTCAAGACGACTGCTGGCAGCCACATGAGGTTCAGATAGAGGACATCGGAGTCAACGAGGAACCGCAGAACAAAATTTCCTTTAACTTTATTCATTGTTTATTGTTGCAGCATTTCGGTCAAATACCTATCTTCAGAGTCTATATAGATTAAGAATATGCATTTATACCAGTAAAAACAATAAAATGATATAAAAAATACTGTAACTAGAGAGAAGTTAAAAATGAGGTTTATTTAGAATACTTCAGCTGAAGGCCAAGTTGTTTACATTCAAACCAGGTTCCAGTTTCTCTACAAAAAGCCCTAATAATCTTAGGTAAGGTTCAAACCTTACTTTAAATAACATGCTAAGACCAGAATTAGCAAAACTAACGTTACAAAAACGGAGGCCTAAGGTAGCTTACGCAAAGGTAAACAGGCCCTTGATATAAGGTTTTTGTTCAAACACTCTGGTAAATAGTTTTTGCTCAACTAGCCACACTTTAGACTACACTCCAGACACCTTAATCTGTATACAACCCGTGAACACAGTTCGCTAATCAACAATTCTTTAAACTTCAATAGACTGCCAAATCTGAAATTATCAAAAAGACACCATTCTAATTTTTACATATTCCAAGTATGTTTTAGCCACCAGTTTTAATCTTATTTCTATAAAGTTGTTGATGCAATCTGCCACAAGAAAACCGAAAATATGTTATATTACTAATGTTACTTATAACGAAAGTTCTCTATTTCTCTGAAAAATCTGTGTAACCACTGTTCTAAAAGAACAACGAAGAATATCATCGACGTCACCTCTCGAGTTAAATATTTTGATGATTTGTTAATTTGTTTTACTGGTTACAGAAGAAGAAGAAGAAGAAGAAAAATATTGAGGGTTGTTTTCATGATGCAGTTCCACAACAACTACGATTTCCTTCATCCGTTTAAAGATTAAAAAGTTTACCTACAGGAATCATCTTTGTGAATTGTAAGGTAAAATTTTGCCAGTAGAAATTGATACGTTCTGAAGTGCTGCAATGAAATTTCTGCAGACTAATCTTGTAGTGATAATAATTCTAAAATCAATAGGCTTTGGGTTTTGGAAAGGGTATCTCCACAATATCTGAAGTTCTTCATTACTGAAGTTACTAAGTCAACACCATGTGGTGACTTCTCATCATGATGGTAACTTAATCTGAAACCCTTGAATCTTTTAGCGTAATCTGAAGTTGATGAATGTTATACTATCCAAGTATCAATCATGCCAGAAGTGAACTTCTCTTTATTTCCACTGGAACATACGTTGTTTGATATAAAGCTCAGTATGTTTTGGGCTCCGGGACAAATCTAAATAATAATAATAACAATAATAATAATAATAATAACTAATAATAATAATAATAATAATAATAAAAAATAATAATAATAATAATAATAATTCGCCTGAAATGATGTGAGATCTATGATAAGTTAGTATAGTTATGCATTTTTTAGAGTATTTTCATCTTGACATGACAAGTTTTCAAATATCTGTTTTCAACCGAAAGATATATATTTTGAATCGGAATTACTGATGCTGTACTGTTCTTAGACTAGTATATCCAGAAATAAATATGCTTTTGAACTTGAGACTTAGTGATTTAACCCCATTCGCAGAATTAGGATGGTCCAGTCCACGGAATACTTTACAAGAACAATGACAACACACTTCGTTTACAGACAAGTTGACTTACCCTTATGGAATATTGAATATAGAATTTTGGCCCAAGGCAACCGCTGTGACCAGCTAGGTCATTCAACGGTGATAGGGAAACTGATGGTCAACAGATCTGCAAGGCCAAACCGGAGGAAAACCTCGCAGTTGCACTATGAAACAATTGTCAGAAGAGGGTGGAACGTAAGATGGAAGATAGAGAATATGAACAGAGATACTGTAAAAGGAATAAAAGGGGTTGCAGCTACGGTCTGAAGGGACGCCACTGCAAAGAACCTTAAGTGATGACTACAGTGCACCGCATGAGCTGCAATGACGGCACTAGCCTCCCTTCCTCAGAATCACCCTTTGATTAGATGAGAGCTAACAGAAAAGTGCACAGCGGTAGGAATACCCAAACAAAGGCTCTGCATTGCCCATCCCCCCCTCCCCCTCCAAAAAAAAATTGTAACTAAACTGGAAAGATAATAAATCTAACCAAGAATATGAAACAACTTTCGCCCTAGTGAAAACTTATTACCTTAACAGTAGGTGTTAGTATTGGCTACAATAATAAATAAACTGCAAAGATTACTCCAGTATGGTAAGGAAAGGAGAGGAAAATATTGCGTAATGGTACGCTTCACCATAATAAATTAGTGATCTAGCGTTGAGCTTAAATTGTCACTTGAAAGTTTTGTAAATCGATAAATAGAATGTCGGAGAAAATAACAAGGACATTACAAAAATATTCCAAAAGGCTCTAAAATGCAAATCAGCATGACTTAAAGCTTTAAAATAAATACTCCCAAGTTCAATTCAGTCAGAGCAAGAGATAAAAAGACACTAAAGACAAAATTATTAATTGGCATAAAACTTGAAAAATCAGGATGACAAAGACGTTCACAAAATCACGAGTAAAATCTTTACAATTTACGAAGTTATTTAGAACCCTAAAACTATCTTCACATCATCCTCTTCACGCTACCAGGGGATAGAGTCGTATGACAGCCTAAGCAACTAAAGGATAAGAATACAGTAGCAATAGAACTTGCTACTGTTGGCCAGTGCATTATTATGCAATTAGAGTCAGAGCCTTATTTTCTTTTCCTTATAAGTAAACAGAAGATCAGGTAACGATCTTACGGGATGTATAATACATATTTAAATGGAATTAAAGCTAACTAATAGGGACGTGGTGAACGCCGGTTGTTTCCAGGAAACATTTTTCGTTCATAAAAACAGTAATTAATGTTAGTCTCATGAAATGACAACGAAGAGATGAAATAAGGACCAGTTACCCTTCCAAGGCTACAAGACCCAAGAAAGGAAGAGAAGAAGGCATGATGGAAGAACCTCAAGGAAATTATTGGATGGGGAAGCAACACATCTTTTCATTCGCGGCATTTTAAATATAAGCTTTAAAATCCTGTCCCTTTCCTTCTCATGTAGACTCAACACCTCGCCCCTCCCCCCTCCCCACCCTTCATCCCTTTTCTTTTCAATCCCTCTACCCAAGGGAAAGATGAAAAAAAAAAAAGTATTTGCCTAAACTTTTACCGCAAGAAGTGTATTATGAAGGGCGCCACGAAACGGCATTATTTTGCTCCCTTTTTCTGTCCTTTCCCTTTTAATACAAGGCCTTCGTCGTTCCATAAAAGCATTGTTTGGCGTTCCTAGACAAAAATGATAAGGAGAAAAAGAGTACATAAGGGGCTCCTCTACAGCGAAAGGAATTAACTTTACGGGAACCATTTATTCCATCTGCTCCTTGGAAAAGAAATTAATGGTTATCTTTTCTGGCGGGCTTAGTGCATGGAGGTCTAGACATTTTCATTTTCCAGTTTCTTGCAGCCATTGTAGATATTCTGTTGTCACAGAACGAATGGAAACGCTACACTTTCCCCCGATTTCTTCAGCATCGATTTTAATTTGTAAATTTCCAAAAAGTTTGATTTATTTCTACAAATATGATATGGCTCCGAATTACAAACGTGCTTGCAGCGAACATATGTCAGTGGCTTTTGGAATGAAGACCCAGACAGAAAGGGGAATCGAATGGTTTTGCTTTGCACGCCTCGAATTTTAATCATCCTTGCAAACGCAGGATTAAAGGCGTCTCTTCTAGTTCAGCTGTTTAATTTTCCTAATAAAAAATTTACTTTCAGCCACAAAGACAAGGGAGTCGACCGAAAACCCAGAAATAACTGTTGCTAACGTCTCTAGACGACCTTTCCGAAGTCTAATAGGCACATCTTAATGGCTATCAAAGGATGTTACACATAATGAAAAAAATCCTTCTGGCTGAAGAAGGAAAATGAAAATAAAAACAGGAAAGCTTTTAGGAACTAATCTGCAGATAATCAAAGACCACATAATGAAGACATACAAGTGACGCTGATGGGCAAAGGCTCGAGGAGCATGTTTCCTCTATAGGATACTGGGACGCCAAGGCAGGCTCCTCAATCAATATTTGTCTTTGGATTTAGTGAACGTTAGTGTTCTCTCTCTCTCTCTCTCTCTCTCTCTCTCTCTCTCTCTGAGTATATTCGGAAACTATTCGAAAATGCAAAGATCACGGAAAACATTGACAATCGTTATCCGAAATCTCAGCAAGACTATACTCTAAGGCGTTTTTTACAATTTCATTTCTCTTATTCATCATTCTTTGGGGCTCGTAAAAGAGTAATGGTAGTTGAAATTTCTCCATTTAAATATTTAAATATCTAGGAAATTATTTTCTTAATATCTTCATGTTAACTTGAATCTACTTTCACGACAGTACTCGCAAGCAATAAATGCTGCGTCTTTTCGATACATAGGTAGCAATATAAAGAAAAGCAGCATTTCGGAGAATTAACTAAACGTATCAAAACAAAATTAGAAATCAATTTCCAAAGAAATTAATAAATAAACACAAACTAAAACCGTTGCCATTTAAGAAGTAATACTGCCAATGTTATGAAAGACTATGGAGCAGCCTTTAATAGCGCGCGTGTGCGTACATCTACTCAATTGCGAACGAATTGCTACGGGCTGGGAGAAAGGATGAAGGCGAAACGATCAGGAAAGGTAGTAAATAAGAGAAAAATTTTATTCCTAACATACCACTAACATGCTAACGCAGAGGATATACAATGCTTCAGTATATTTCTACTATCCACTTCCACATGAAAACTTTCAAATCTAACAATCCTAACAAGATCAAACATTTTCTCAAAGTTGAAAAGGCCACAAACGATGAAACCCGACAGTGTATGACATATTTCGTCAAGCTTCATTTTTAAGTTGAGTACAGATGTTCTTAAAGCCAAATGATGCAGCTTTCATGGTACACGATAAATGACGATGTGAGGTGTGAGAGAAAGGAAACATGAAAAAAAGTGGCAATTAAGGAAATCTTAATGCTTCACAACAGCAACAATTATAATCTTTTAATGGATTACTAACAGTTAAAGCTTGGAATAAAAGCTATCATATTTTCTTTTTCTTTTTTTGTCGTTTGAAGACTTGCCACCTCTCTTCAGTTTAGTTAAAGAAATAAAATGAATGTGAAGTGTTATTTTGTATTTAGTTAATATAATTAGGAGCTACTAGTCACACAATGTAACTTTTTTTATGAAGATAATACCTAAATGCATTTCATGCCAGAATTAATTTTCTACACTTTTATTTTCATTAACATGATCAAAGATACACAAATCAAAAGCTATTTACTATGTTCTTGTCATTTTTTACATTTAAAGGTTTAAGGGTACTAAATATGCAAAAGTAATCTTTTAAAAATGGTTAAATTATTATTGAAAATATTATTGGAAATATCATCCTTCCCATGTCATGAAGATGGATAGCCTGAAAAAAAAAGTATTTAAGTACTTTTCAAAACTTTCAAGACTAAACAACTTAGTATTTTACAAAATCATCCAGTGTTAATTGACAATAGATTAATACTGTCCGGAAATATAGCATGCTAAAACTGATCATACAAAACCTAGCCACCTGGGGGGGCAACCAAGTCCTTATGGGTGCCGGTCCCAAGCCCGGATAAATAGGGAGGGTTGGTGTCAGGAAGGGCATCCGGCTGTAAAAATCTGTGCCAAAACCAAAAATGGAATGAGCCGAAATATGGAAAGAGGTAATGCTAGGGCGTACTCCGTAAACGACGCACAGAGACATCGCCCTAACTCTGTGGTAAGGCGAGGGCTACTGTATCAGGAGCGGGTGCAGCTAAAGAAGCGAGCTCACATTGGGTTCAGAGTATGTCAGCTAAATGTTGGGTCCATGACTGGGAGAGGTAGAGAATTGGCTGACTTGATGAGAGAAAAGAAAGTAGATGTTGTGTGTGTGCAAGAAACGCGGTGGAAAGGAAATAAAGCTAAAGAGTTGGGAGATGGATATAAGCTATATTATAGTGGAGCAAATAAACAAGGTAGAAATGGAGTTGGCATAGTACTGTCTAGTGAACTAAAGAACTCGGTAATAGAAGTGCATAGAAAGAATGACCGTATCATCAGATTGAAGATATGTTATGGAGGAGAGATTCTGAATATTATAAGCGCATATGCACCACAAGTTGGTTGCACAGAAGAAGAGAAGGGAAATTTCTGGAGAGACATGGATGGAATAATGCAAGAACTGGAAGAGCATGAGAGGGTGATAGTTGGGGCAGATTTGAATGGCCATGTCGGAAGTGAAAATGAGGCGATTGGGCGGGTGCATGGGGGCCATGGAATTGGGGAGAGAAACCCAGAAGGAGAGAGTGTAGTGGACTTTGCTGTGTCATTCGACATGGCAATAGTAAACACATTTTTTGAGAAGAAAAGGGAACACCTAATAACATATAGGAGAGGGGGGGGGAAGATTCTCCCAGATAGACTATTTCTTGTATAAAAGGATAAATCTGGTGGAGGTCAAGAACTGCAAAGTTATTCCAGGCGACCATGTAGCCCCCCAACACAGGCTGCTATGTATGGACTTGAAGTTGAAAAGGGAAAGAAAAACCAAAGCTAAAGGGATAAGGAAAATTAAATGGTACGAATTACAGAAGGAAGGGGATAAGAAGAGAGAGTTTAAGAGGAGGGTTTTGGAGGATATTGATATAGGGATTGAAGATGTTCAAGAATGGTGGGCACGAAATGCAGCAGTAATAAGAAGGCATGGAAAGGAGCTGCTAGGAGAGACATCTGGTATCATATGGGAAGAAAAGGATAGTTGGTGGTGGGATGAAGACATTGAGAAAGTAGTAAAAGATAAGAAGGAGGCAAAGAAAAGATGGAAGAGTCACAGTCAGTGGAAGACAGAAATAGGTACAGAGAGAAAAACAAGGTGGTGAAAAAGGTGGTAGCCCAAGCTAAAGCAAAGTCGTATGATGATGTGTATAATGAGCTGGGGACAAAGGAAGGATTAAAGAAGATGATGAAGCTATCAAAGGCTAGAAATAAGAGCACCAAAGATATAAAGAATCAAGAGGGTGTAGTGCTTAGAAAGGAGGAAGACATTGTGAAGAGATGGAAAGAATATTTCGAACAGTTGTTAAATGAAGAAAATAATAGACTAATAAGAGAGGATGGGCAAGTGAACATTGGCATGGTAATGAGTTTTCTAGGCAAGAGGTACTAAATGCACTGAAGAAGATGAAGAATGGGAAGGCAACCGGACCAGACATGATCCCGGTGGAGGCATGGAAAGCATTAGGAGATGAAGGAGTGGATATACTGTACGATCTTATGATAAAGATCCTTGAACAGGAAAAGATACCAAATGAGTGGCGTGGGAGTATATTGATCCCAATTTTTAAAGGGAAAGGCGATGTCCAAGAGTGTGGTAATTATAGGGGCATTAAATTGATGTCCCACACTTTGAAGATACTGGAAAGGATGATAGATGCTAGACTGAGAGAAGAAGTACAAATAGGTAAAGAGCAGATGGGATTTATGAAGGGAAGGGGAACAACAGATGTATATTTTGTCTGAGGCAAATAATGGAGAAATTCGGGAAGACAAAGGGACCTACATATGGTATTCATTGACCTTGAAAAGGCTTATGACAGAGTCCCGAGACAAGAGGTATGGAGGAGCCTGAGGGAGAAGATGGTGCCAGAGAAGTATGTGCGATTGATACAAGAGATGTACCGGAATGTATTTACCAGAGTGAGGAGCAGTGTTGGGGAGACAGAAGGTTTTGAGGTGAGAGTAGGATTACACCAGGGGTCGGCTCTGAGCCCATTTATCTTTAACATAGTGATGGATGTTATAATAGAGGAAGTAAGGGAGACAGTACCATGGAACATATTGTATGCGGATGATATTGTTCTGTATGCAGAGAGCAGGGAAGATCTGGAAGTGAAATTGGAAAGATGGAGACAAGTACTGGAGGACAGAGGAATGAGAATAAGTAGATCCAAGACAGAATATATGTGTACCACCACTGAGGGGGATGATAGAGAAAGTATTCAGCTTGGTGGAGAGCAAATAAGGAGAGTTGATAAGTTTAAGTATTTGGGATCTTTTGTTAACGCTGGAGGAAGTATGGAAGAAGAAGTAAAACATCGGGTACAGGCAGGCTGGAACAACTGGAGAGCGGCCTCGGGAGTTCTTTGTGACAAAAGAGTGCCGCTTAGGTTAAAAGGAAAATTTCACAAGACGGTGGTAAGAACAGCAATGCTGTATGGTACGGAAACAGCAAGCATGAGAAAAGCAGAGCAGAAGAAGATGGATGTGGCAGAAATGAGAATGCTTAGGTGGATGTCTGGGGTAACAAGAGTGGATAGGATCAGAAATGACTACATAAGGGGGTCAACTAAGGTGGTGGAAGTATCAAAGAAAGTGCAGGAGGGGAGGCTGAGATGGCATGGACACCTGTTGAGGAGAGATGAGGACCACGCTGGGAGACATACTATGGGAGTGGAGGTGCAAGGAAGAAGAAAGAGAGGGAGACCAAGAAAGAGATGGAAGGACTGTGTGAGAGGAGATTTACATGAGAAGGGAATTGATGAGGCAGAAGTGCAAGATAGAAATAGATGGAAACGGCTCATCCGAAACGGCGACCCCATATAAAAATGGGAAAAAGCTGGGAAGAAGAAGAAGAAGAAAACTGATCATACAAACTATGAAATATACTGTGGCACTCTAACTATCAAATAACCTTACATTATCATTATCATAATTTTCCAATCATATTCCAGTTGCATAAAAACAAGTTAGGAAACAGCAAATTTTCTGTATATCTTCCTTGGCCACTTCACTCGTCACGTCGAATTTCCAGAAATCGTCCTACTCATGATAATCCATCTCTAATGGATAAACGCGCTTTTCACACATTATGGTGCCATTCACATACATAGAACTCTTAATTAACAGAATCTTCGATAGAAAGTATGATAAGTCTGTAACAATTCGAGTATTAAGACTGACACTGATAATTAAAATGAATTAACAACCAATCTGGTCATATTTACTCAAATGGCGTTTGAAGCCGAAATTTCCCAATATGTCCTTTTCCGGTCTGCTTGTATCTGCTTTCAGCGTCCCGTTGTGGGTGAAATTGAGCAGTGCTCCAGTACACTCGCACGTGCATCCTGACTACTACCTTACACACGAAAACAGATCTGATTATACTTCCCATCCGCACTGCTAATATTAATCATGTTCACGGTGCACAGTGTCAATTTACGATAGTACTCGCGTTGTATTTGAGTCTCTTTAACGTAGCTTGATAACAAGAACAAATGTAAGAACAATAACAAGAACCACAGTGAAGAAGATGAGTGGTTGAAAAATCTAGGAATTAAAAACACTCTTTTGCCAACGAAGCGCCTGTCAAGTATTAGGAAACGAATCTCAGTCAAAAGGAGAGAGAAATTTGAAAACAAACCAGAGGCAGACGGGACGTAGAGGCGATGGTAGATAGCAGATTGCATTAGCTGACTAAGAAAGTGCTCAAGACGGAGACTGAAGGCATGTTGATGCCAGCATCAGAGCATCCGCTCGTAATAGTTGGGTGCAAATATAAACGTAATAGACAAATATCAACATCACCTCTGCGCAGCAAATGCAAAACGAGTACGGAGACCATCAACTACTTAATAAGTGAAAGATCAGCATCAGATCTAAGGAATACAAGAGGAGGATAACAAAGACACCATGGCTTTGCGCTGGAATATCTATACAAATAAAGGAACCCAGAAATGATGTCCTATGGATATAGCGATATCATGAGATAAAAGAGATGAAAAAAAGTAAGTTATATAAATGGAACTAGGGAGCTCATGGCAATCTGAAGTGGAAGCAGTACTCATCATCTTGGGAGAATTAAGAGTAATTCCAGAGAACTTCCAGAGGACCTTCAAAGAACTGGATTCACAATCCTTGAAAAGGGCTTGTTCTAGAAAGGTACACTGCTGGCCAAAGCACGTTGATTAGGAGAGTACTGGCAGAAAACGGCGTAGTGGAGTAGTCTAAATATGCACAGGAAGCAGAGTGTAGCCTGGATTCACACTGCCAGATACCAACTTAACATGTCCGTGAGCGAAAGTTATTATTATTATCATCATTACTATTGCAGTGAACTTCTCACGTTAACCACAATCACTCACATAATCAACTGAGGATTAAAAGACATTTAACAAATCACTGATAGACAAATTGTTGTCCCGATCAGTGATGCGGGACTGCATCTAAATATAATATTCAAACATAAACACCATAATGCCTTGACTTGGAGAATGGTGAAGTAACATTCTGTGAACAATGCTGGTAAGGATTCTCATCTTTTAAACCACCTTATAAGACAAAGGAAAAAAAATCTATGCAGTTCTTAACCTCGGGGATTAAAGCCAGGGGATAATAATGCAGCAATCGGGTATTGTCTCCACTGAAATATTAAATCCATTGCGTTCTGCGCACAACACTGTCACCTTGGAACTGAAACTTTAATAAAAAAAAAAAAATACACGATTGTCATTACTGCCACAAATACTGAAGAATTTATGTAAACTTTATAAGTTGCAAAAGTATGACAGAAAATGTGCTCTTCTCTTGTAAAGTCATAAATTCCATTTCAATGAAGATTCTGCACACCTTAAATAATTAAATTGTAATGCCAGAAAAAAGTAACTAGATAAGTCAGTCATTAACTTCCAATAACACGAAACGATTCAGGAAGAGACTACTGATAACCACCGAAAATTTCTAAAGCCACAGAAAAAATATGAAAGGGACCAACATCATCCGATAAATCAATACGAAGACTTGCGAAGATTCGACAGCGGTTTAACTTTGGCAGAGAGAGAATCGAGTGGAAACAAAAGTGACGGGGCCGAAATAATTTGAGCGTTTTAATTTCTGTTTTTCCCCCTGAATGGCCCATTGCATCTCAGGCCTAAAAAGGATCATCGATTCAAAACGGCTGAAAGTTTTATGAAAGACGGTCAGTCAATACCCAAAACAATTTCCAGGTAAATTGGGGCATTTCCAATTTGTTGAGGACAATGCAAGTTATTAAAAAAGAAGTACAATTCCATATAAATAGAAGTTACGAAAAAGTTGAAGGAAATCTATTGGGTAGATTATATTCAATTCCAAGAATCTGACTCACTAAACAAGTATTCATCGACATCCTGTTGCTGCAATACTAAAAAATATTAATTCATACTCATGTATACTCTTCATTTATTACTGCTTAATCAACATACTAATAGGTGAGTGGCTCTTGTCCACACGAAACATGTTTACAAAATCCCTCTAACTTCCTATAGAAGAAGAATAACGTAAAGCTTGGTTGTTGTCGAATTACATTCGATCTCAATTTTTACAGAAGTTTTAAATGTTCTGTGGTATCAAAATTTCTAAAATTAAAATGCTCGCCAACTAGACTATGTGACGTAGAGTAGATCTCCTTTTTGTAATATCCAAGAGCAGAAAACCTAAATACTGGATGACTAACTGCCTTCCAAACAGTCTGATTTCGAAAGATTAAAAGCATCGGTTATTTTTTCCATCACTAGCGATTATGAATATTTTCAACTTTTGTTTCCTCTCCCCTTACTGGGGATGGTTTCAGAGGCTATCACCTTTCCATTTCGACCAGTGTTTACAGGGGATCAGAATTCTAGTTTCATTCGTAGGCAAAGCCAGACCGACGTTGTTTTTCATACTCTCCAATTTATAAAACAAATGTAATTACTGATTTGCACTCTTACAAGAGAACACACTGGTATACAAACGATGTTTGTGTATATAAGAATTACCAGGAATATTCAAAGAGGATAAAGATGTAAATGTCAGACTGAGAAACCCGTTTAGAAAGTATATCGGAAACAGACATGTGCATCCAGTCGCAATTATATTCACAAGCAGGTTTTATTGGAACATTGTTATAGCATTAAATAAAAAACTTAAAAAAAAAACATTAGGATCTTTTCCATTCAATTGGACACCAGTGTAAACATTTTAACCACGTTCAGATGATGACAACAGTGCCCATAATGGGACGGTACAAAGGAAATCGAACTTCATTACCCAACAACAAAATCAATAATCACTGCGGGTTATGTGTGTGAACAACCATAAAGGATATTCACTGGGTGGTCACTGGTACTCTATATATTGACTGCTATACTGACCAAATCTTTAGACAGACCTCCAGTAATTATTTTAGCACAATACAAAACAATAAAACTCAAAATTACACAAATACAACAACTGGAAGGACCTGTCATTGTCCCATACCAACTGTGATGAACCACAGGCCTTATAAGGTTCTCGGTACGTTCGAATTCTTTTTTCATGATTATTAGCTCGTACAGTATGATACTCGGTAAGACTTTGCCGGGAAATAAACAATTCCGGGCAAAATTCTAATAAAAGAGGTGGTCAAGAACAAGCTGGGCGAATTAACAAAACACTTTTATTACAATAACTCAACTTAACAACAAAGAGACTTCCCTTGAAAACTGGAACGTGGGAGTAAAAGGAACACTCACATAATATTACACAAACACAACCACCATCCGACTAGCTGACTTTTACTTAAGATAATGGGACAGGAATGTTAATTCTCTAACAAACGATAGAAGGAGAACCAAAATAGAAAATATCCTTAAACCTAATAAAGCTATTAACAAATACAATTACAAAACATCCATTAAACGTACACTCGTATTAATCCGTAATTTGAGCTTTATTTACGAATACACAGATAAGGCTGTCCATAAAATCGTCCCTTCACAAACATAAGCAACTTGAGTGCTACAATGGAACGTCGTCCTCGAATCCAGTCCACACTCAGTACGACGTACACAGAGCCTCCAAAAGAGAAAAAGGTAAGAAAATTTTCAAAACACTTCGAGTAAATCTTACCCTTTTCTTCCTCACTGGGGGTCCCCCGTAACGATCCCAGGATGTTAGTAGGCTGAAGGAGAGTGCAGATGAAAGGTGTTGCAACACCACACAGGACACTCGGCAAGGCCCAAGAGTAATGCTTGGCATAAGGCGGGTGTGCACCGACGACCAGAGTCAATAAATGCGGTTGCCGACACAGCACAAGGCTCATAGGGTGGCAAAATTGTTTGCACCACCAGTAGGAGTCTCCAAACAAACGGACGGGTTGACAAGAGTGTCACAGACATAAATGCGCAGTGTCTGCCTTCAGAAGGTGCTAGAACATCCTCTATAGCGGGACCGTCGTACACTGAAACTGGGGGCGAAATCCAAAAATTCCATGGGTGATGTAGTATGTACTATTAACGCAAACAGCCGTCGAGGGGAGGTAAAAAAAAATCCAAGCCTAGCCTTCAAGAGTCAAATGACAAGCAAAAACAAAATTACCAATACTGGACAATTCTAATAAATGTACTTTAATTTAACTAAACTGGTATGCAAGAAATGAATTTAAGTTACTTTCATTACACCACAAACAAATAGGAGGAAATTTTGAAAACCAACTGAGTTAACAAGTCTTAAAAATCCCGCTGGGCAAGGTTAAAGACAGTCGATCGAGAGGATTAGCGTGATGCCACCCTTTCTCCCTAGAGATCCAGGAGTAATTAGGTTACTAATTCTACCTCAGGAATTAACCTAAGGACCGCCATTTATCCTGGCCGAACTGATGTATATGATTACAATCAGTTAGATATTTTCTTGAAATATGTTGATAGAACACGCATTAGGATGCTAAAAGAATTATTTTTTTAGTAATTCCTACGCACATTACAATTTTTGTGGAATTACATTATGTACAACAAAACAATGAAGAACTTCAATAAAGGACTAGAAGCTTCTGCCACTGGTGACAAAGGTATGATGACCGAAGCATTTTAAACAAATCTCACAAATTTTGGGCACGAGTCCTTAACTTATCGTTTTAACAGATGAACAGGGACCCGATGCATTATCTTCTTTGGGCGTCTGTGGTCATTTTTATATAAAAATGATCTACTGAATAAAAAAAATAAAAGTGCTACAACACGAATCGTTTTTGGTAAACAAATGGTTTTACCTTAAATCTGAAAGAAAACCCGGTCTCCTCAAGCATAGTCTAATTTCTTAATGCCCCAAAGAGTTTCGTTTACCAACCGAGTTGTTCATTAAGCAAGATTCCTTACCCTTAGAAGTTTTATCTATTACAACTTAACTGAATAAGAAGCTTTCAGGTATAATCCATTGAATCT
>NC_087205.1:56573605-56596105 GCF_015104395.2 Macrobrachium nipponense
ATGAGTATGTGGCATAACTTATTTCTCTGAGACATGTTTTGCATAGTGTCTCCTTAGCATTTATTAGCAAAGCAATGCATGCTATTTAAGCAACAGTACAAACGATGGACATTATCAGAGCCAAAGTTGATATGTAAACTACTCATTTAACTATACTCTGTTTTTTTTCATCTGTCCACCCGCCAGTGGTGTTTTTGTTTGGTAACACTGCGTCCCGGGCTTGAAATAGTTACGCTGTGTAAGTTTTAGGTAAATAAAGGATATCTGGTTGTACATTTGCAACAGAAAAGTGTTTTAGTAATTTACTGTATGCGAATTACACCGTTAATATTCGAAATAGGATATTGTTATTATTGTCGAATGTAAGCTGCCTTTTTGGGGTGGCGAATGGAACAGCCAGACGCAAATTCCATCAAACAGATGCTAAACCAAGTTACGTCATATCGTATCTGGCTGAAACGCACTTTATGAAAATTAACAGTACATACTGATATACTTACGTATAATGAAGTAATACGTTGACATCTTGCCGTAGTGAACAGCGAGAGAAGCAATTTTCCCGCCACTGCGTCTGGCTGTTCCATTCGCCACCCCGAAAAGGGAGCTTACATTCAACAATAATAACAATAACCTATTTCGAATATTAATGGTGTAATTCGCATACAGTAAATTATTAAAACACTTTTCAGTTGCAAATGTTCACCCAAATATCCTTTTATTTACCTAAAACTTACACGTAGCGTAACTATTTAAAGCCCGGGACGCAGTGTTACCATACAAAACCCCACAGCCGGATGGACAGATGAAAAAAACAGAGTATAAGTATCAAACATGCTCTACGTAGGTAATATTTGAAATTAAGAATTAAGCCAAAATCCATTAACATGGAAAACTACTTCATGAAAGGAAGAGCGAACGTACATAGTTGGAAGTAGTGAAAAGGAAGGGGAGAAGAGAGTAAAATGCTAAACAATAAGAAGTCGAAAGAGGGGAGATAAAGAGGCGAAGAATAAAAATGCGCCGTTATCAATCTCCCGCAGTATCCTGCTGGAGGAAGAGCAATTCCTTCATTTCCTTTCTCTCCTCCTGCTGCTGCAGCGCTTTCGCCCGCGGGCTGGTTCATGAGGGGAACGAACCCCTTACATTAAAATTCGAGAATTACTTGCTTTATTCCCAGCCTCTGGCAGCTAAGCTTTCCTCATCCCTTTCCACTTGGGAGCAGCTTTACCAACCCCCTTGACCTATCAGCTGTTGGCCTTCGATCCAGACTACCCCCACCCCCCCCCACCCCACCTCACCCCCTTCTCTCTCTCTCTCTCTCTCTCTCTCTCTCTCTCTCTCTTACCATACCGCCATCTGTTTTTTGTATTTCTCTAATTGTTTTAGCGGAGAAAAGACAACACATTATGGTTGGAACATCCGAGCCAAGTCAACTTAGACACACTAGTTCCTCGCTTTTATATTTACCAGCAAAACCGATATTACGGCAGCGCCGGAAATTACAACAATTACTTCTCACTGGGTACAAGTTAATAATATGTGCTCACTTCTTAATGACTTTTTTGGGTGTGTAATAACCGCCATTGTCGTACTTCCATACCCACACTTCCCGCTCTTTGCTCGGAATGTGTCAGCTTTTCGACGCTGCCGAAACTCAAAATCCTCTGGGATATATTCCGCAAAACCTATTTCCTGCTTTAGATCGACAGAGGAGATATTCGCAGGGAGCTTCCTAGTCTTTCGAAGACATTCTTTTCACGAAATATTTCAAGGCGGTACTCTGTGAACAATTGTACAAACTAGAGTGGGAACGATTTTTTATATATACAGGACATGTAGGTTTATGAGTTTGCACACATAAGACAACGAAAATCCGTTCGTTTTCACTTATCAATATTTTAAATTAAAATTTTATGTATTATTATTATTATTATTATTATTATTATTATTATTATTATTATTATTATTATTATTATTATTATTATTCAGATGATGGAACATATTCATACGGAACTAACTCACAAGGGTCATTGACATGAAATTCAACCTTCCGAAGAATATGGTGTTCATTTGAAAGTAACAGAAAGTAATAAGAACTACAGAAAGAAGAGCTTAGTTATTAGTAATGAGAAAAAAGATTAACAAATGAATGCACAATAAGTTATGATATAGATATATATATATATATATATGTGTGTGTGTGTGTGTGTGTGTGTGTTCGTATGTGTGTATGTGTGCGAAAGAGAGCGTGTGTGTGGTCGGTATAAAGGTAACAGACCTACTCAATTTCATTGAAGAGGAAATCAGTCGTCTAACTTCATTATACATTTAGAATTCCCAATGAAATTCCTAAAGGTTTCTTTCAAGTGACGTGTATCACATGACAAGCCTCTACGTTTCTTACTTTCTTGAAAGATAAACTAAGCCTCCCTACTGCTGGATGCTTATATGCATTAATAATTTTCTGTGATATTTGAAGACCTTCATTTTATGATATTACTAAACTCAAAATATCTATTTCCACCTAAAAACTAACTTCCCACCACTGCCAACCCACATCTCTCTCTCTCTCTCTCTCTCTCTCTCTCTCTCTCTCTCTCTCTCTCTCTCTCTCTCTCTCAAAAGTAGAGGTTTTTGTGACTCTTCAACGTTATTATTTTTTTCTTCAACTTCACCGTTTACAAATATTTAATCGAAAGTTTTGGCCATATCTGCATATCTGCACATTTCAGCTTTTATTTTATTTGGCTGGTTTGGTTTATGCAACACGCTCCAGATGAACAACTTTCGAACTATCTGCCTTTAACAAGGTAGGCCGTGCGAAACCCAGCGGCCTCTGAATCTAAACAAGCAATTGTTTTAAACAATATTTTACCTGAATATCCAGAATGAACATTGTAATTTTAAAATGAGAACAATGCATTCGCTACGATGAAAATTTTTCGCAGGAATTCGAAACATTTCAAAGGAATCTGAAACATTTCGGGGAAAATGAGAACATTTCCGGAATATCTGATGGGGAAGTGCTCACACGACTATTTCTCGCGACTCAAACACAAAAAGTATGTATTTAGATATCAGTTCGAGCCAGGTAAATAAGTTCATTGGTGTAACACTCCATCTGTAGACACAAAACCAAAATATCCTAACATACCATGAATTCTCCATCTATGGAAATCAAAATAATAAATAATAAACCATGATTTTTTGCTCTTGCATACTTTTGGAGTCTATACCACATTTATAACCTATCACAGAAGGCATAAATATTTCTCGATACGTTCCATGAATTATTACTAAATCTTGAAAATACTGACTATCATATTTTAATATATGGAAATATATGTAATATAAGAACGCCATCCTCGGAAATCTTAGGCTTAACATAACACTTATGAAACTTTACACGAAATGGCCAGTAATCTGACCCGTGTGTTACTTATTGAGAATAACCTAACCACTAGGGAGCAAGCTAGCCCAACAATGCGGCCGTCTCAAGCCCTGATAATTAATTAGGAAGGGCCGGAGTCAGGAGAGCTATCAGTCTGTCATAACCAATCATGAAATGAAACATTCAAGAACGAAATTGCTTGAGGTAGGCTATTAAAAATAGCGACCCTGTATGGGAAGTGAGCTGAGAAGATGATTACTTATTGAGTGTGGATACTATTGTAAAAGATATACCACTGCTCATGTAGTTTTTAATTGTATTAGCATTAGCAGAAATCGATTTTCTTGAGTTCTTGCCCTCTACTTTACTGACCACCTGCCTTGTTTGGAAATCTTTGCCGAAGACTTGAACCCACCTTCGGATTTTACTCTGCGCCCAACTCCACCTACAAGCTTCATTTGATTGGGAAAGTTTCCAATCGTTCTTAATCCCTTAGCCTTTTATCATGGTACATAATATCCTTTTCATAAAATGCCAGCCTACTCATGCCAGCTGATATATCAATATGTCACACGGTTGTGGATGCTGATAATCTTAGTTTAAGACGTTGCTGGGCTGTCTTATGCCTTGATTAAATTTTCATCATTTAAGTTCTTCAAGTCCACCTGCACCTGTTAACTTCCTTTTTGTTTGCTAATTTCCTATAATTTTCAAGTGAAATTTGCATCACAGCATGTAACAGTAATCTGTTCCATTTGAGTAGGCTAATTTATAATGGGATCTAACTTTATCACACTCACAAACACAAACACACACACACACACACACACACACACACACACATATATATATATATTATATATATATATATATATATATATATATATATATATATATATATATATATATATATATATATATATCTAACGAGTCTAAATGACCCTCGTTTAAATAATTGGAGAGAAATCCTAACTGGGAAACGTGACCTACCTTCCGTAGTCCCTTTGTGAGTCATCTCTGAAGCTAGCTGAAAAATCAATTATCAAAACTCTTGGCGAATTCAAACTCCTGCTATTACAAAAATATTATCTTTATTTCCCAAAATAGCTAACATAAAAATGGAATAAAATGAGTTGAAGAACATCCCCAAAATCGTTAAACTACCATTACTCTTCCCGAAATCATATTTAAGTAAGTACCCCCTCTTATCTATTTCTGTCCGACTATTCATATTCTTTATCAATAAAAGTCAACACAAGTCTAGAGAATCCATTTCTTAAATGGTGACTTTGAAATCATCTGAAAATGAGAATATAATTATTAAACAATGAAATGTTAAAGTTCGTCAATAAATGAGTGTCGCATCGCACTTCCCTTTCTCTAGAAACTGAACTCAATGTCACTACATAAAAGGTATAACTTTTCAGTCTTCCACTTTACCTTTTCCGATGGATCTTAGCACCTTCCTTTATGGCGTGTTTCCACATACAATCAATATCAGGTAATGCCCATTGATCACCTCACTAGCGTTTTTATTCCATCTATTTCGTCTTACAAACATACGTATGTACGCTGACCAACAGACGCACGGATACATGCATGCTACTGAACACACGAACGTACGCACACTAGTCTCTTCTGTGCGCTTCCATTTTCCCATGTACACGTTCATCAAGCGCACATACTCGGTGACCTGAAGTAACCTGAAGTAACCTTTCCTTATGGTTTACCTCATATCTCTGGAATGCGCTCACGATCTCGTTCCTGCAAACGGCGTGTTTTCACCTTGTGTCTCATGTCAGCGTCCTGAGGAATTCACCGTTTTGCATCTGTCTCTAACCAGCAAGTGCAAAGGTTATCGACCCCATTAATTTTAATATATACATCCACTTTCATGTCTAACCAGCGCCTTAAGATGGCTCGGCCACCTACACGTGTGCACACTTGTCGCACACTACATTGGCCACTGGTATATACTAGTTCATAATGTTTTTAATATTTGCCACATGATTTAGAGCTACTTCTGGTGCTGGGGTTCTCCTACCCCGTCGGCTGCATACAAGTTTGATGGCTTCTGCAACGCACATTGACCATCATTATCGTTACTATAACGGCAATCACTGGAATTGTGTAGCGTTTGGCGAAGAAAAATTTGTCTCCAGTGTAGGCACAACTTTCACTGCATTGTAGTACCCCTATAGGTGTTTCATGAACACCTTTGTCGATGAATTGTAGATTCGCCGTCTTCCGATGAAGGAATCGTAACCGCCACCTCGTTGCCGACTTGAAATATTTCGCAACTCCCATTCGAGTGCGTCTTGCACCCGCCTCGTAGAATTGTAGACTCCTGATTTGTCCCAGAATTTATCCTGAGACGACCCATCGACGATATCTCGTCCCTGCATTGCCGACCTGTGACCTCGTCGCCCGTGTGAAGACCCAACATCTGGCGCAGAAGATCCTAAGTTGTTTTCATTGTCACCACTCGTGTGAGCTTGGGAATTCTCTAAAGTCATTGTGTGTCCGTGTTTCGTCATTAATAGGTTCTAACTGACCCCTCGATTAGTCTATACATGATCTTAGAAAAAATACAGTCTTGCTTTAACACACGAATCTGTCATGAACTAACATACCCAATCTCATAGTCAATTATTAAAGACTGAAATTCCTCACTAAAATAAATATGGTCTTTATCTATCTGACCCCTTTAAAACTTACTGGGAGAATTTTGATCTCTAACTGACCACTCATTATTAATCCTGTATTTGACAAGTATACCATCAAAACCCCCAATAATGTTTATACAGCAAAACCCTGTAGTGTTTATACAGCTAACCCCCATCAAACATAATGTTAAATATCCCTTCTATCTTACGTATCTCAAGGTAAATTCTACCTCCTCTCTATAATAGAAATCCTATGTAAAGGTACCATAAAAACCGCTTAATCCCAATTACAGTTTCACTTGTTAAAAAAAACAATTCAACACTTTCCCCATTACAAAATGTTTGTATCGCCCACACAAATTGCTGCCGTAACATATCAATTTCATTCCCCGAATTCTTCACCATGGAATGTCATTATTAACATTCCTGAAAGCAGTGCAAACCTCTGAGTAATCAACTCCAAAAGAAAATATCAACAATTGGTCTCATCCGAGACACCACAGTATTGTCAGCACCGAACAACCTGTTTATTCAACATGTCCTGAAATCACACTATTGACTTGTCTAGTCAGACGCCTAAACTCAGAAATCACCATTCCTCAAATTGGCCACAGAATCATCCATTCAATCCTCGCTGGGAGTCCTCAATAAATATTCACTGATACCACAGAACCACATTAAATCTCAAAATTATCCTCAGGACATCCTCATTGTTACCACAAGGGTACCCTAAATTGTCCACCTCTTTTATATAACTATCAATATAAAATATACCACTACAGGCTAAATCCTAAGCCATTTGACCACCGATATACCTCAAAGTAAACCATTTGTGATATCGCCACATGTATATAACACCCAAGAAATCACCTCGTCAGGATATATTTTATATATTTTATATTATATATATATATATATATAGAATATTTATAATATAATTATATACATATATATATATATATATATATATATATATATATATATATATCATATATATATATATATATCTAATATATAGAATATATAATATATATATACTATCTATACATATATATATATATATATATAATATATAGATATATATATATATTATATATATATATATATATATATATAATACAAATGAATAATAATACTGATAATAAAGGGTCACGAACGTTATTTCTATTATCATCAAGATTACAGTTAAACCAATACCAATGCTGGTATCATTCCTTGTATTCTCTTTCTTAACGTGTATTTATTTTAGGCTACATCTCACATGGAGTGGGATTCTCATATATGTGTATAATAATACACATTTATTGGAACCATCGTTTTATCTTTGCATCAGTGCAACGGTAAGCGAATGTAAAAGGTATTTTTTCGTGAACCTTATATATGAAAACGTGATGCCGCTACTTACGGCTTCACGATTTTACTATTTTTTATTCGAAGAGTGCTTTATTTTTTCTCAAATTTTTTTTCAAATATAATTATGCTTCCAATTTTCCCTTTCACTCCAATTAATTTCTATAAAATGTTGCAGATTGAAATGTAAAATATGGAGCCATGAAATTCACATGAATATGAAAAAGGGGAAATTCGTTTAATAGAGCTAAAAGCACCAATAGTGAATAATGATTTTTGGGGCTGGAGACCTATAAATGGATTTGGAAAACTGTGAATAATCGGATGTTGCGCGCTATTTGATATCAATTGTCTTTGAAATTTGCTGAAACCATTTGTTATTTCCAGATATCTGACTTTCGGATCGTTTCTTTTTTTTCTGTATATGAAAATGGTGCTTTACAAGCGCCCTGACCTTTATTTGATTTAGGTATAGCGAAAGCTTTAACTGGAGTCATGGGCAATCCCACTCTGCAGCCATAAGAAAAATCGTAAGTCAGTTTATAAGCAACAACAAATGATACACGAAGGAGGAGAATATAAGGTAAAGTCAGGCATGAAAATAGCATTCATTTGTTGTCAAATACCCTGTCCCTTAACGAAGACAAATATCTACGCTTATCTCTACTGCTTTTACAAGGGGTAACGACGGAACAACGGGGTTTAACATTATGTATGTCAAGCCATCCACCACTGACAGGTAGTTTCATCTAGTTAATAACATGAGACCTCGTTACCTTGAAGGCATCATTCCCCTCTGTAATTCAGATACTCTGAATGCATGAACCCAAATTCATTAGCGTAAATTAATATGGAATTTTGCTATTAATCACATTACAGAAAAACTTTAACATTCCTCAAGTGCAGCCAAAAGCACTAATTAAATATAAATTTGAAAAAACAAAAAGTAGACTTCAAATTCGGACTTACTAAAACACTATCAGCCAGCCTTAGGGCTCAGTACTGACCAGTGCATTTGGCCAATGGCGTTTTGGTCAGATAATTAGGATCGTGGAATCCTGTTTCTTTCGGAGCATTTAATTAACATGTTTCCGATATGGTGACTTCAAGATTAATTCGTTTCATTTGCTAGTTTTTTTTTTTTTTTTACGGACACTGTTATTTGCGAGATGGGAGGCACTCGGAATGAAGGAAAACTAATTTAGTCACTATTTCTTCATTAATGGCAAGTAACACTTGGTATAATAATGAAAACTGATAGCAGTAACGTATTCATTTTTTTTTTTTTAGGTTCCAGTATCTTTCTGACCTAAGCTAGGACATATGGCAAAACTCCGTTACAGATATACTTTAGTTTGTCATAATTATTCAGACGGAAAATATTTTAGGGTAAAGCATCGGTATTTTAAGCACGGTAAAGTGGAATAAAAGGGACACCCACCCTTATTTCTCGCTTATTAATAAATGGTATATCCCAGTCTGCTGGTCAGGGTATTAACACCGTCTGTTTCGAACACCCTGCACTAAAAGTCATATGGAAAAAAGAAAGGGGAGGCCGTCGGCAGATGATTTTCCTTTTTGACCACATTTCTACTAAACATATTGTTGCATTAGTGATATATTGCACTCTTATGTTTTGTGTGAAAAGCCAATACTACGGCTATAAATAGTGCCTATAAGGATTTATGACTTTAGAGGGAGGGAGAGTGAGGGTTGGTTTACATTAACATAGCACGTAGGGTAAAAAGCCAACCACGTTGTGAGGCATGAAGCCTACTATGGTGAGTTTTAGCCTATCTTGCTACCATACTTGCTCTAAATTATTTCTTTTATTTTTCTTATTAACTTTTCCTAGTTTCATGATAATACAATATAATATCATATTAAGTTTGTTACTGAGGTGGGGTTTCTTTATACTAGCTCTTTATGACGTCAGTTTTTCTAAGCACACATCTTATACTCAAACAATTATTCTGAAACTTTTTACGTGAAACCCACTTCATTACAAGAAGAAAGCAACACATTATGAGGATAATATTTTACAGGGTGTTATTTAAGTAACTCAGGATGATAAACCTTTAAAAGGATCACGAATTAAAGCATCCCATGGAGATGCTAAAGTCAAGAATCCTAGTGGTCCGTTGCTTGGTCTTTTCGAACAAAATTTTGTTGAAAAGTTAAGGTATTTTACACCATTTGGTGGTCAAGAACTGTAAGAAATAACCGTCTTTAGGTAGGATAATTTTTCAAAGTTTATCGTGAAGTATTATTTGGAGGCAAATGCAATTCACGACAAACAAAGCATTAAAAAAAAAACAAGAATGCTCCAAACCTAGTTTCTCCTCACGATGAAGAATGATAGTCTACGTGTGAAGAAACTTATGGTCTTAACATACACTATAAAAATAGATGCAATGCGCAATGCACATAATGTAAAAAGAATAAAAAATAAAAAAAATAAACGTCACATGAAGCATACAATCATGGATTTGTTCGATACACAAGTCGAAACTTTGCTTACGATGAATACCGAATACGCATAGAATTTTAAAAGCAAACAAAAAGTACACCAAAAAACTATCTTTAAAGTTTTGATAAACAGTAAGAAAGTATATTGTTAAAATGAACAGAAAACTATAATTGCAATAAGGAATTATTTCTTAATAGTTTATATGCAAAACAATATAAGTTCCTGCTGTTTCTTAATAGTTTACTTATGTACAAAATAATATTGGTACTTGCTAAACAAAAAATAAATATATAAACATGTATAAGGTTACTGATACATAACAAAATTTCAAATGTAAGGTTAAAAACGCCCCCGGTTGCCTCTTGGCCCAGATATTAGGTACGGATACTCCTCATTTTTTATGTAATTTAAATTTCCACAATCATAAAAAATAAGCAGCTACATAAGATTTTCAGCATTGATAGCACATCAACAAGGTTCTTTAAATACACACGTTCTAAATCAATAACTTTCCAGGTATGATAACCCTTTTTCGATGATATTGCCGACTTACGAAAGCTGTGGTCTTTACCAGTGTAAGATAACTGACTAGGAAGAATGTGACCCAGACAAAAGCATCTGGGGGACGGCCGTTGTCTGACTAGAGGTGAGTCAGAAGATGATGCATATTAGATAACATAACACGAGCGAGCGAGCAAGCGTGCGCGCAGACATGCACACCATCAGCAGTAAGTTCACCGGTGTCTTAGCTATACATATGTTTTTAAAATTTCCAACCCGAATCCAGCATTTGGGAGTATTTCATTATCTTTGGAGCAATTATTTTCATGGATTTTTTTTTTACGTATAGTCATTGATTTGAAATTTTAGATAAATATGGGTAACTTTTCATCCGCATAATCAACAACTTGCTCCACAAAAAATCTAACTTCGAGATTACAAAAGGTCTGTTTATGTGTCACTAAACGATTGTATGAACGACTGTCTGAACGATTGTCGTTATCGACACACACACACACACAAACACATTCAGACAGTATGAACGATCTCCGCAGCGATTTCAGTCTGAACAAAGATTTTGTCTCGGGAAGACCTGGCTTCATCTCTAGAGGAGACGCGCGCAGTAGCGTTATGTCGGCAGACAAACACATACATTGCACGGCCTGCGTATGACAGACATAAGTGGCACGCCAGCAACCTGGACGTGACAGATTCCCGCCGAGATCGTTCAGACACGAAGCTCCGCCCACTTTTGCATTCAGACAAGCCCTTACACAATGTTTTTGCGAACGATATAGACAGTCGTTCAGACTATCGTTCAGTGTATGGGGCCCTTAAGAGAAATGTCGTGGTGAAATTATGCCATTTTAAATCATGTAAGGCAAATGATAAGGTATTTCCAAGGTGACCCAGATAAATACAAAGGAGGTTTATGTTTAAGCAATTTACAGCAATCAACTGCATTCTCAAATTTCCAACTCTTTCAGGTCGTCATGAGGAATATTCGTTTACATTTTATTGAAATCGTAATGATGCAACCACTGATTTCTGCGCAAATTTTATTATCCACTCAACCTATAATTTTTGGGGCCTCTGAATTCTTCAGTTATATCTCATACATTTTCTTTCCTACATTATTAGTTTAAATTATTTACTTTTTGAAATTGGCAAATTGCCTTGAAACAATCAATTTTGTAAAATCTTTTCACTTCCAAGGAAAAGACTTGTTTCAGTAATCCCCAGAGACATTTCAATTCTCGCTTCATTTAACAATCGCTTATTCCAAAAACTCTGCAGACTTTCTGCGGCCTTCCCTCTATAATCTGTTCTCCGACTCACTTGCTCACACATCGTTACATCATCCATGGCCTTTATTCCGAAATACCTGTCTTCCCCAACTTTCTTCTTTATGGATAACTTATTATATCTAATTTTACCCATTTCTGTCGATTTTCTATTACCAATTCAACCTATTTCATTTGCAAACATCAGCCACGCTATATGCAACTTACTGCACTTTTGTCTTAATCTCAGAAACTTGTATTACATGTTCGTTGCCACACTAGAGGTTATTATCATAGACATATACTGTTACCCGAATATTCCTTTTACACCAAATCTGTTACTGTTAAGTTTGATTACTTTCACACAAAATTTGCGGTCCTTATATAACTCAATTTCAACATACATATTCTGTAACACGTATTCTTCATATCCCATCTCCTTCAATTTGATTACAAGGTTTCTCTAACAACAAGGTGCTGGCCAACATATTTACTCGTTTAAATTGCGTTTATATTCATTCGTTAGTCTAATTTCAGATAGTATTTTTGTCGTCTCTCATATGATATTTTGGCAACTCATTTATTTTACTTCAGACTTTTTGGTGCTTTATAATCACGTGAGCAGAACGAAAATTTCTTTCAACAATTGTTCGTGGTGATTTTCTTTTAATAATTAATAGTCAGGATGAGTTCACATGTTTTAATGTCAATAATAGTGCTGAGCTTCAAGCCAGTGCTCCTGAACCTTAATTTTTCATTAAATACATCTCATTAAATTATTAACGCCTTATGCTTCATTTAACACGAGAGAGATTTTAGGAATTCGATTAATATGATCAGAGCATAACACAGAAAGCAAGAATTATAGGGAAGGGACGTTTCCCACTCGCTCCATATTCATTATGGTCTAGAGACATTAACATGTCCACTCTAACTGCTATATTACGTGCAACTAAATATAGTGCATATTATGTTCAGACTGTGTAAGAGAATTATTTTTTAATTACAAGATTTCAGAGGCATCTTACAGAGATATATAATCAAAATTTCTTTATTAACTCGTGATCATTTTCATATACTATATCTAAGGAAACCCTCATAAGATTTAATATATGACTTTACTGCAATTTCCTCCTTGGAAATTTCACCTTCAAGTTTATTTTTTTTTATTCTAAAAAGGGAACAGGAGTCAGATGGTCAAAAATCACCCTAGGGATAATTAATGGAAATTCCTAAATTAGATTCATGATTCCACCTCCAAGAGAATTGTAATTTTCTTTGACTTACGCAAGACCAATTTTAAAGCTTCGAGCAGAGAGAGAGAGAGAGAGAGAGAGAGAGAGAGAGAGAGAGACGAGTAGAAAGAGGAGGGGAGATCCTTTGGGGGGCCACGACGGGACGACTGGAAGACGAGAGAGAGAGAGAGAGAGACTAATAATCCATTACAATGATTGACTAGAAATGAAAGCTATAATTAAAAGATAACCGTAGCGTAAGGGAGACAGACCAAGAGGAAGAGAAGAAACAAATGAATCTGATAAGAGAAAGACTAATGATCATAATTTAAATAATGAGAAGTTCGTTCATCTCAAGCCGAGATTTAATGGGTTGTTTCTTTTAAGATACCATACAAAGGTGTCTTTGTTCCAGTATAGGAGCCCCGCCGGATTAAAGGATCAAGTTCGCTCAGCTATGATATTTACCCTGCCTGCAAAGACTGCCAGGAGGAATCATGTGCACGTGCAAGAGAGAGAGAGAGAGAGAGAGAGAGAGAGAGAGAGAGAGAGAGAGAGAGAGAGAGAGAGTTTCAAGAAGCAGGTGTTATTTCTATCAATACAAGATGTGCATGCATACGCAGACATATACACGCATTTGTACACAAACACAGATTGCAGAAAATAATTTATAAATATAATGTATAGGTACACAACATATGCAAGCTCCCACATGCATCCAAGAAGATACAGTCTCGTTGTATTTCCTCAAATTTTCTCTCCAATTGCTCTGACACCTCTTCAAAACTCCTACCTTTCGGGCATTTCTTCTTATTCACCTTTCCTCCTTTTCTCTGATGTGTTTTCACTGCATTCACTGCTTTTATCATATCGCTTCCTTAGCATTAACTGTCTTGCTACTTGCCCCTGACTTTCTGTTCTTTAAGCCTTACTGCTAGCGCCCATTTCTATCTTTCGCAATGAAACTCGTTAGTTTCAATGTCCAAAGTGGAAGGTAAAGTGAAGAAGTGTGTCTATAAGAATAACATTAATGTGTTTGACCCCCAAATTAATGGCTGAGAATGTCCAGAGACCGCATGATGTGGAATCGATTTTCGAGGGACCATTATAGGAAAAGTTATGACTATGCCTACAGGAAAAATATTTTTCTTTTGATATTATTTTAGCACTTTATTGCGTCATCTGCACTCCGAGTAGGTTACGTCTACATACTCTGGAATATATGAGAAAGGAGCAATTCTATATGAACTTTTATTTTTACAACTGAAAAAAAACAAATAAAAAAACCCGACAAAAAATAAACATCAGAGCAGTCATATCCAATCAGTTCTTTGAACCAAAATCAGTAACAACCTTACTCGGCATACACCTTCTATTCGTAATCTCTCCAGCAATTAATTGCTATCGTGTATCATACTGGTATTTTGGAAAGGTGACCAGCAACAACCTGCAGTCCATTATTCTTGACTCACTTCAGAGTGGTTATTTCTCACGTTTTATTTACCAAAATCGCGTAATAACTCACGTCATTCAAAAGGCAAAAGGACAGTTTTTCGCTGTATAAAGTGGGCTTAGAGCCTTAGACCAACACTAAACAGATTATCATATCTCCACAATTCAGAATGGCCACAGTGAGAAAATCTATGAAAAACGTTTGTGACAACAGACCTAGCCCAGTGTAGCCAGACCATAGGATTCCGAAACTATTGGGAATGAGCTCTAACTTGTGTTTAGAAAATAATAATGATGACGTGTACATTAGAAACGTCAACGCAACGATGTAATAATACCAAGTGTTCCTGTGGTGATCAACTGCGTCGAAGGTACCCAGATTTAAAAAAAAAAAAGACAGAATGAGAGGACTTGGTGAACCATTCCTACAGATGACAATAACTGCAGCAATAAAACCAATCTTTTCGTATATAAAACAAAGTGAAAACCTAAAATAATTCATACCCTAAAACACAACTAAACTAAAACTAATAAGAATCTAGTTTACTTTCTGTATCCTAATGTATTCTAATGTGATGGAAAAAATATGTGATACTTTTTATCCGAGTTTTCCTATTTCATTCCTTCAGGGGTTCCTTCGAGAACAGCCACTAATGCAGCTACCTCGCCCTTATTCACGAAAAGAGTTTCTTCAACCCAATCCATTTTCCAGCCATTTCCATTTAAAAGAATCCACAAACAACTTGCAACTCTGAAGAGAAATGTGGCCATTAGAATTTTTGCCAGCATCTGCGTTCGTGTTTAATGTTGCGTCGTTTTACTTTGTCATTTATGGTGTTGTTTAGGTTGCCTCTTATTTCAATTTCCGAAGATTCCACACATTCATTGATAATTATCAATTTACCTTATTACGATCATCTTATTACAAATAAACTGTTACCTTAATGACAGTCTTTACATTTTGAATTAAGAATTGAACCATAAGTACAGCATCAGACCTACAATGAATGATCGTAAGCAGTAGATCAGTCTCATTTCAACTCGCCTCGCTTCTCACCTCTGCTTTGAAGGCAGTCTCTCACCTCCAGAATATTATTAGCCCTTCCGTTCCAGAACATCTTCCACAACATCTCTCTGTCGAACTCTCCTTTTTCTTCTTTTCCATTTTGTTTTAACGTTTCCATGGAGAGGTATTTTAGAGGTGTTTATCCACCTGAAATCTATTTACAGTACTCCACCATTTAATTTTTCTTCTTTTCCAAAAAACACTGTCTTTGCTTTGCTCACCTCACCTAAATATCGTGTATTTTATTCGTATATTGTATGTATAACAATTATTATGCTCCTCTAGTTCCGTTATTAATGTTAATTTGAGAAGCATGTCTGACTTGGACGGACATAATTTTAACTTAATTACTATCAAGGATAAAAACAATTTCCTGTTTTAATCTAGTGCCCGCGCTAATTCTCCCGGAATTCTAGGATCAGCTATATTCAGCCACTAATATCCATCAGTTTCCGTTTATTCTGGAGGAAAGGCTTAGAAGAAATTCATTTCGAACCCACTACCGGCTGCTTCGATATAAAAGCCAAGGCTGCTTCATCAGAGCGAAAGATATTTCCTTCCTAATTCTGTAAAGGTTCTATTTACCGTTATTCAACTTGAGAAAAATAGAAAAACCCTTTCCCGACAAAGTGTAAGAACAATTCACCACATCCTTTGATCACTATCTCCCTCTCTTTCTCACACGCACACGCCTATATGGTGCCGTACACACATCCATCACTTTTTATCATTGCTCTCAAGAACTACCTCGCTATAACTTCACACCAAAGATACTATAGAGTACTCTATAATATCTTTGCTTCAAACTCACTTTTTTATGTCTTTTAAAAATAAAAATGTCAACCTTAGAACCTCCACAACACTAACAGACAATATTATGAACTTGAGCTTTATTGAGGGACTTCCCTTTTGGAAGCAAGCCAAACGTCTATGAAATATTGAGCATAAGCTATTGTTCTGACAGAAAAGAGAAAGACTCTCCACTAATAACCAAGGCCCTAAATGACCCTTACAGAAAATACGGCATTTCAAGATGAGGAAAAATGTTCATATTATCGACTCTCTAAAGCCCATCATTGCAAAGATCGCTCTCATCAACAAAGACATGCAGGCAGTCATCACCAAAATGGTGAGCAGGATGGGCAAAACCGAACGAGGGAGGTGAAAGGAAAGCGAGAGCAAACACCAAAAATTCTCAAGTGACAAATATTCTGACGGGTCGAAAGGAGCTCATCAGAATACTCCTTTTCTGCTTCAGGTCGCCTATTCATGAAGGACACAACGAGAGGCTGATGAGGTCAATGGAAGGAATGTCTCCTCCCTCCCTCAACCCCACCCCGCCCCCACCCCCACCACCACCCCCAGCCCGAAACACACGCCTTTGCAAAGGGGCAGCCGGGTTGCTTTTTCTGAATCTAAAGTTTGTTTATCCAGCTAGCCTACATTTCTACTCAGAATTTGAAAGTTTTCGTCCTAATCCATACAAAAGTCATTTAAATCAATACTGATACAATGAGCTTGCCATATAAGAAGCTAATGCAAATACAAAATTCAGTCGCCTTTATGAGTAAAATGTTCATTACATTAATAATGGAAGGAAGAAAAGCAATGACCCTCCCGTAAACAACGGGGAAGCTGCTTGCTTAAAGGTGTACGGCACACCAGACAAGACAAATGTCTATTTGAATACAATCACCTACTCATTACATGTAACGGATGGTGTGTACGCGCGCGCGCGGATTTGGGGGTTGTGTATGAATATATATGTGTATATATATATATATATATATATATATATATATATATATATTATATATATATATATGTGTGTGTGTGTGTGTGTGTGTAGTATACACAGATAAATTCATACACACACACACACACACACACACACACACACACTTTCAATGCAATTTAAAGTCTTTCATCTCCTGACAAAGAAACAAATTATATTTGATTGTGTAACAAGTCGGTTGTCAGAGGAGAGTGGCCGTCAATTTTGACGTGATCAGCGATTCATGAATAAGGAAGGAAACATTCTCAAGCCCTACCCTGAACAGGTATGTTTAAGGCAAATGTAAGACTTAATTTTTTTAACCCTACTCTACGCTTAGTAGTACAGATCTGATGAAAGTAAGTTATGTCAAATATTATTGTAAACGATATAAAAAGCTCTTACCGAAGTTAGAAAACATCATCCAAACTAAATATTGTTTGCTCATCTTGTGTAACAATTTCAACAGTTTATCAGGCCCCATCACAGCGGAGAGATTCCTATAAATAAAGGCTAACCAATGACCTGATAATGTTTAAACCCTCTGGGCCATTTGGGCTAATGAGCCTAATATATATCCCGACCAATGAGGAAGAAGAAGAAAAAAGGAAAACGCCTGAGCTGAGTCTTTTTTGTTTTCCTTAGGGAAAAACACGTCAAAGTGATAAAAAGGATTTTTCCCAAATTATTAATGATATTTAGTAACAAAGCTTTCCAACTTTTTTCCTTTTCTTTCTATATCATCGTTGTGGCTCCTTTTTATACTTGTCCTTTTACAGGTTCGTTTCCCCTTACACTGAAATATGTTATGCAGTACGACGGATCTCAATGAAAATTCTCGCATCACAGATTTAATTAATGCATTTTTCTACCAATAATTTGCGTTTATACAGTGAAGAAACCATATCACTTCTCACTCCAACGGTCAGACGGTCAAAACACACGCAAATATCCCTGCTTAATATTATGATGGATATTGTTATTCATGCAGCAACCTTGATTTTTATAAAATTGAAATATGCAATTTACAAACAAACACATAAAAGAATAACAACGGTATTCCTATCTACAGAAATAATGAATAAAAACTCAACAATTATATAATGCAGATTTTGGATTAAAAACGAAAACAGGGGTTTCCCTCCTCAACTACTCTTCATCTTCTGGATTTATTCTCCTCTTGCCCACAAGAATAAACATTCCCGTCTGTATCGATATGCAATAGGCACTACCAAATATATCCATATATTTCAGGTACTACCTTACAAAAAAAATTTAAAGGATTAACATCAAAGATGTGCCGTAATAATGTTGAAATTTTAACACAGGATATTTACCAGGAACATACTAAGGACCTAAAGGAATACATAACACTGGCTCTCGTGAAAAATTCTGGCATAACCAATAGTATTTGTTGCTGAGAAATAAGGGAGAACATCCCCTCGAATTTGGGAACCACTAGGTTCCTTGTTTAATTGCTACCATTTGATCCTTCGGAAGCGGTTGCCTCTAAACACTAACAGCTGTTTCTGTCTTAGAAACTGGGGAAGTTTTCGTAGTCATTTGCCTAATGGTGACGAGCATAAATCTAATCTATTTAGGTAATGAGCCTTAACTTTAGGTAATTCTTCGCTAAAAGATGTGATCTCCGAACGGCTGGGTGATGACAGCCTTATAAATATTGTAACAAGTCACTCTGTGTAAATATTGTCTCCATTTAATTATTTCTCGTCATCAGAGAAGCTAGTTAACTCTGATCAATTACATGATTCATAATGGCACCCTTCTGGAAAGTTACACTTTAATTAATCTTCGCCCTACTCTTATGGAATTTTATTTTCAGACAGCAATAAAAGAAAATTAGAAGATAAATAATGATGAACATTTGAATTTCCGTAACCAACAATATATGAATTATTACGAAAACAAAAATCGTTATTCCCTGTTATCTTGTGGCGAGAGAAAAACTGCAAAACTCGCAAAAATTAAATGATATCTCTAAATGAAAGCACTGGGCCAAGTCTCTCTCTCTCTCTCTCTCTCTCTCTCTCGTTCTCCTCTCTCTCTCTCTCTCGTTCCCAATCTCCTCCTCTCCTCTCCTCCTTCTCTCCTACATCCTACATATGTGCTCCAAGGAAACAAAGACCCATTGTGCGAACTTGAAAGTTCCGAGATCATGGCTTGCACTTCCTTTATCCTTCTTCCTTGCAACACAAGACAAATTTAACAGCTGTTGTCTTCTTGGACACGGCGAAGTTCGCAAGACGACTCACCCCTACTAATCCATCTCGCGTGTTGCTACGCTCTTTCAAACTTCAACTCTCACGAAGAGATTTTTTTGTTTGTGTGTCAGTACAGTTTGTTTTGTGTCAGTGTAAATCATACAAGCATATACATGCACTGGTTATTACAGAAAATAATACTCCAACACGCTCATATAAACTGGTAAAATTAATATATATATATATATATATGTGTGTGTGTGTGTGTGTGTGTGTGTGTGTGTGTGTGTGTGTGTGTGTGCACTGGTTATTACAGAAAATAATACTCCAACGCGCTCATATAAACTCGTAAAAATTATATATATATATATATATATATATAATATATATATATATATATATATATATATATATATATCTTCTAATGTTAATTTTCTCTGCCTTTTTAGTCACTTTTTAACTCTTACCTTGGTAGGTGTTCCTTTCAAGTTCTCGTTTTTAATTTGTATTTGTAAATGTCAAATATCTGTTGTGCTTTTTTTAGATTTTTATGAGAGTGATGATTTTAGTATTCTTAATATATAATTTCCAGCCTTGAGGATGCATCATATGATGTGAAACGTCGGTGCAATAAACGATACCTGTGAAAGACATGCCTTTACCTCTTCAACCTGGATGTTGGTCGGGTCTGCTACCCCTATGATTCTTCTATATATATATAATATATATATATATATATATATATATATATATATATATATATATATATACACACACACACGTGTGTGTGTGTGTGTGTTAACTCTGTAACTGAAGTCGCAGTCGACATCTGCAAGATCAGCTGGGAAGAGTCTCTCTCTCTCTCTCTCTCTCTCATGCCTTATTCTTAATTAACACATTCAAAATCAACCCTAAGCTACGAAAATACAATCTATCTAACACATCCTACAAAATACTGGTTATATAAAAATAAGCAAGAACCTGGTTAACTACCCTAAGCTCAAAAAAACTCAGGCGCCTGATTCAGATAAGAAGAAATATAGAATGGGCAATGTCAAGTGAACTATTTGACGATACACAAATGGGTCCGGTTGGAATTCACGCATCAGAGAAGATAAACTTCCATTCCAGATTGCCAGATACATGGAGAACTTACATCCAGCCCCGACACGACTGAATGTGGTTGCTGAAACGATGAGACAATCACAGACGGTTACATAGGAGTGTGGCGATACATACACACTAGTGACCTACGATCTGGCAATCGCAAAACCAGCTATGGAGATACAGGACCAAGAATCTCCAAAATATGATGATATGCTCATACGCTTTGGTACTTTTCACATCATGGTGGCTTATTTTGCTTCACTTGGATATTTCATAGATGAATCTGGAGGACCCCTTATTCTTGTGGACACAGAGGTCTTGGCACTGGGATCGCTTAGAGGATTTATTGACGGAAAACACTTCAACCTCCGCAAACGACTACACCCACTGCTAGCTACAGCTTTCCAGGTGTTGCATTTTCAGAGCTTTCTTAAAACCAATGGTGGCAGTAACTGAACACCTACAAGGTATGTTGCATACTTTGAACTCAGCTGCTGACTTGGAGAATCTAGAAAGTACACCAACATTTATAACCCTAATGGATGAATATGAACACTTCACAAACAAAACAAGATCTGGATGTCATGGAGCAACTGCAAGGTATTTGATTCTGCATATTGATCTTGTGCATATATTTCTCCAGTTTGGTAGGGCCTGTTGTACTAGTGATCTGGATATGCCTTTGGAGCAAACTGTAAATGGTGATGCAGCATCACGACTGAAAGGTATATTGGCTTTCTCACAGTCATTCTCTGCCCGTCGAAAATGGATGTAGACAAAAACTTGAAAAATCAGGTGTAACAAAAACTAACACACATCTCAAGAGCTGAAACCCTATCATATCAAACAAGATAACAGTGACCTTCAAAAACTAGTAAGAGGAATAGAGGACACACTGAATCCATTTGGAGAAGCTCTGGGTGATGAAAATTTGTACTGCATAAGCATTGGGAAAGCAGCACCAGACAATGTAAAAGGAGACCTCATTCACTGTATGGAGAAAGGGAAAGAGTGGTGTGATAAGTTTACCAGTGAGTGCTTTTCAGATCCTAACAGGTTTGAAAAACCAATCCCTAAACATAAAGTAAAATGTTTTACTAATGTGGCCATGAAGGTCAAAATATCAACCAAGGGTATGAAGATTAGGGCAGTCCATGGGACAAGAGATATATTTGGTAAACTTGTTCCTAGCTTTAAATGAGAAGTTAGATCTTAGTGAAATTTTGAAATTTCCTTTAACACCAGTACCAATGTCACTTCACCAGCACATATTGATGGAATTGTTATGAAAAGCAGCAAATACAAATTGATGTATATACTAGAATGAAAAGTTTCAAGTGACACCTACATCCGTGGAATGTTCATAATAGTCATGAGAGAGTATAGAACCCAACTATGGCGCAATTGCAAAGGACATCATGGTAATCTGTAGAAGACGTGGAAACGTTGGAGGTGAAATCAGCCTCATTGTACAGGACCCTGAGCAACATCGGCCAAAGGACTTCAACAAGCACTAAGAAATAACTTTAAGAAGTCATTACTGCGCTTTCTTGTGAAGGAAGGGGAAGATGATAGCTATGCCTCTGTCTTGCACAGTCATGAAATATATTTTAAACTGGTAAAAGAGTACTACCTTTACAAAGAGGTTGATGGTCATGTTAGTGTGTGAAAAAGTTGGTGATCTTGAGTTGTCATGAGGAGGCCAACTCGCGTATTATGTTGCATCTTTAAAATATTGAAAGAACATATGCTGGTGCCAATTTAATTGTGAGATGTAATGACACAGATATTCTTGTGGTCCTGCTTTATCATGTCCATAACACAGAGCTACATATATGGATGGATGTAGGGCAGAATGGGAAAATACTAGAAGATTTATAGATGTCACAAATTTTGCTTCAAATCTTGGAAGAAACCTGTGTATGGCTCTTCCTGGGCTGCACGCGTTAACAGGTTGTGATTTCACAGCATCATTTCTGAGGA
>NC_087205.1:56603605-56633605 GCF_015104395.2 Macrobrachium nipponense
TGGGCTCGAAACTACCAAATGGCGTTATAAAGGTGGATATTTTCCGGGCTCGTTCACTTAAAGGTACTTGCCAATAACCTCTAGCCAAATCAAGCTTTGAGATGAATTTGGAATTTCAGATTATATCTAAGCAATCATCAATCCTGGGTAAGGGAAAATTACTTTGCTTAGTTACACTGTTTACCTTCCGGAAATCAATGCACAATCTATCTGATCCATCTACCTTTTTCACCAGAACTACCGGGAAACTCCATTCACTCTCACTAAGTACTATCAAATCAATATCTAGCATGTAACTGATTTCCTTCCTCACAGATTCTGCCTTTTCTGGGCTCAGACGATATGGACTTTGCCTAATGGGTTTCGTGTCCTGCAACTCAATATCATGTTCTAAAACATTGGTTAGGCCTAGTTCATCACTAATAGTTTCAGGATAATTCACTAAAACATTATGTATTTTCCTGTTTTTCCTTTTCTAAACCCTCTGATTAAAAACTTCGAAATTCTCAAAACTAATTTCTTTCTGAGACTTACTACAGGCACAGGGCGTTTGTTATATTTCTTGAGCAAGTTCACATGCAGCCACTTTGCTCTACGCTTACCCATGTCGACTAAATAATCTAGATTTCCCCTCTTTTCTAAAATTGAAAAAGGACCTTCGAACTTATAAGATAAGGAGGGACCTTCTTTCTGGACTAGTACTAAAACTTTATCTCCCACACAGAAACTTCTTTCTTTTGCTCTAAGATCATGTTTCCGTTTAGTCTCCCCTTGACTTCCACTCTCGTACTCCATTGCTAGTTGCCAAGCATCTCTGAAATTGTTTTTATAATACTCTAGATTAGTTATGTAGTCCTCACTACCTTCTTTAAGCATTAAGTTACATTTTAACATTTCCAAAGGACCTTTAGTGGTGTGACCGAAAACCAGCTCAAAAGGACTAAATCCTGTAGTGTCGTTCGGTGCCAACCTTAAAGCTAACAGAACAAATAGTAACTTTTCTTCTCAGTCATATTCAAAGTTACTACACAATTTTCGTAAACAACTCTTTAACCATTGGTGAAACCGCTCCACTATGCCTTGTGATTCAGGGTGATAAGGTGTGGAAGTTACGAGTTTAATGCCTAACTCTTTCATTCTATCCTTGAAATATTTGGATACAAAATTACTACCATTATCACTCTGTATAGTACAAGGAAGACCAAACTTGGAAAAAATAATCTAACAATCGTTTAACTATGGTCCTTGCGTCACAGCTTCTTACGGGTATTGCCTCTGGATAGTGAGTTAGTCTATAAATGATTGTCAACAGGTATATACTCCCTCCCTTACTTCTAGGCAATGGTCCGACCATATCGATAACTACATTCTCAAAAGGTTCGCCTACTGAAGGAATATTACACAACGGACCTCTGGGAATTACTTGATTCGGTTTTCCTGCAATTTGGCATTCATGGCAGTTTAAAACACCTCCTTACGCCATTCCTCATTTTAGGCCAAAGTACGCCCTGCTAATACACCTGAAAGTTTTATCTACTCCCAAATATCCTTGCTCATCATGTGCTAGCTTCAAAACTAGTTCACAAAGCTTCCTAGGCACTACTAATTGTTCTGTGATTTCCTCTTTACTACCTGACTTAGGACGAACATAATGACACAAAACTTTGTCTTTCAAACAAAACGTTTCCTTACACACATTATCGAGAACATCATCCAGTTCACATTCAAAAATTGACTAGCTCATCCTTATTCAAAAGGTTAGTGCCTAATTCATCAGCGTAACTATTACTTGATTCCACTACATCGACTACGTTACTCTCGACAGCTACACCTTCTACTTGGCTATCACTGTCAACACCAATAGAGTCAGGTCTCTCAGACACACTCATGCCAAGATCAACCTCGCCACCTCTATCACACTCGTACGAATCCACGAACTCACTCTCGTTCGAATCCACAAACTCACACTCGTTCGAATCCACGAACAAATTGTGACCATAGTCTATGTCTGTATCTAAACCTGACCTAGTTACTACCATTTCAGGCACTGGAATCTCACTCACAACAGGATTCACATTCTTGGAAAAAGCTGTCATTACCGACAATAATGTCAACGCCATCAATGGGCAAACTGTCAACAACTGCAAGTTTCACTTCTCCTAACACTATCTGACTTTCTAAATTCAACAAAGGACAAAGAACACAAGTGTTCGGAAATCCACCTAACATGACTTTTTCTTCCATATTGATATCTGCCCTGTCTGGCACACTCCCTCTCCTAATTAGTGAGACAGCAGCTCCTGTGTCTCGAAGCAAGATTACTTCTCTCGAATCTACTTCTCCAAAAGAGGAAACTACCCCTTATGACAGAAATTCACCAAAAAATTTCCTAGTTTCTCTCATCACATTATTCCTACATGACGAAAGGTTAACTAGAGACACTGGTTTCTGAACGTCCTTCCTTTCTACTGCACAATTTCTTGCTAAATGCCCTTTCCCATTACATCGGAAACAAGTTAATTCTGAGCCACTAGATGCCACTTTATTCATACAAACCTTAGACGTATGACCAGGTTTTCCGCATGCATAACAGTAATAGTCACTTTTACTCACATTGCTATTACTAGAGCTGAAACCTTTACCGCTTTGTACTCTACCAGATGAAGGATCATTTCGCTTTTTACCGACACTTAAATTATGAGTCAGACTATATTCGTCTGCTAGCTTAGTTGCTCCTGCAAAAGATACTTCTCGCCTATCTTCTATATAAAGCTTAATCTCAGGGGATATGCTATCTTTGAAGTTTTCTAACAACACTAAGTTCTTCAAACCATCAAAATCCTCAACTTTAGCGGAAGTTAACCAATAAAAAAATCAGCCTTTCTAACTTCATACCGTATTCTAAATACGTAATATTCTCATCCTTTTTCAAACTTCTAAATTTCTTACGGTACGCCTTGGGTACTAACCTGTACACGCTAAGAACAGTTTCTTTCACAATATCATAATCATCACATTCCTCCTTAGACATGCAGCTATACACGGTAAGTGCCCTACCACTCACAACTGACTGTAAATATAAAGTCCACATTTCTTTAGGAGAACCTACTCTTTCCATTAACTTCTCAAAACACATGAAATATTTCGTTACATCTTCCTCATCAAACTTTGGTACTAATTTCAGCACTGCACTTATACCTAGACCATCAGCTCCACTTTCGCTCTCGCCTGTCTGACTGCCAAGAGTACTTTGCCTTAAACGAGCGATTTCCAACTCATGCTGACGTTCTCTCTCTTTCTTGTTGCTGCATTTCTCTCTCAGCTGCTCTTTCCTCTCTCTCAGCTGCTCTTTTCTCTCTCTCAGCCACTCTTTCATCTCTTTAATACTTTTCTCTCTCTCTTTCCTTTCAACATACTCATGGAGATCATTCCCCTCCAGACCTAGAAGCTTACCAGACTCAATAAACTTTCACTATCTCCCTCATTCTGGTTCTTTCTATATTCTCCGTTTCAATCTGTTACTGTGCCGAATACCCTGGCCAAAGGTCACCAATAATGTCACGGACCCCGAGGTTCGCTACAGGTTCCTAATTATAATAAACAAAAAGAATTCAACATCAACAGTTGAAACTGGGGATACGAATATTGAAATAAACACAAACAGAACAAAAGTTTATCTACAAGCTTACTAACAAAGATAAATGCAGAATGGTTTCTCCTATTTACATAACAAAAATGAACTCTTACAGTATGCGAATTGGGGATACAGTGCCATAATGAAATACTTATTGGCCAGTTTTGCAGCTGTCGAAAATCAATGCTCGAAGTGACGGCTTCGCAAAGGAGAACTGTATTAACTTTAGACGTCTTCTTGACTCTGTACTGCAGAAAACAATGCCTATTCTTGATACTCGAAGGGCAGGTTACTCCTCAAAACCAACTTGTAGCACGTTTCTTCTCTGAAGGCTTGCTCAACGTCGAAATATCTCTGTCTCTCTCTCTCTAACTGGAAGACTTGACCCGATTCTGATCAAACTCTCGTGCGCCTTCTTCCTCTCTTATCCTTCGTCTCTTCCTTCTTCGCTTATCTCTCTCTGATGGTCTCTAACTGAGCTCTCTGGTGATCTGATCTTTTCTACTTCCTCTGGGCATATATATATACAGTGATCTGGGGCGGGGCTAAAGGGGCGGAGCATAACAGCGAACGTCACAGACACCCGACAGGAACTTTTCAGAAGGATCTGGACGAAATGTTGCATCATAATACGCGGCGTTTCTACCGACGTGTCGGCGCCCGTTGAGTTCCATATCCCACCTGGCGATTCTAGAACAATCATGAGAACAGGCGCCTCCAACACGTGCGCGAATGCCTCCTACCTGCAGACCTACTTGAAGAAAATGGATTTTCCTTTCCTTTAATATATTTTACTTCGCTACAGATCGATTACCATGACAAGGCCTTCGTCAGGAGGGCCCTCTCGCACTGTTCGACATGGCAGAACACGCACCTCGAACTCGACCGAGCATCCCAGATGCGGATTAATATAATGGGTACTCAAATAAACTCGTAAACCGAGAAACACAAGCCGCCCTTGACAAGTGGTACATGACGGAGGAAGAGAAAAGGAACATCCCACCCCCGGAGGATATAAAACTTTTCTACAAAGCCTTCATGCACCACCAATACAAGGAGGATGAAGCAGCCATGAAGAAAATAATAGAGGAACACATCCGCCCTATGGAGGAAGGGAAGAGAGTGTCCCTCATTATTTACTATAAGAATCGGCGTACGAAGGACCTCCTGATGAAGAACAACACCTCCCCGCCCGTAGGAGACCCCCTAAAGCAGTCCAACGTTGTCTAGCGATACGTATGCCCCGCCCAAGGATGAACTGGGATTTACATCGGCATGACGACGAAGCGCCTGTCTAAAAGGATCTCCTGCCACGCCCAGGAGGGCGCCATTAGGCACCACGCCCTTGCAGTACACCAGCTAGACATCACAAGAGACGGCATCATCAGGAATGTCAAAATCATCGGGATAGCCACTGACCCGCGACGTCTGCTCCTCCTAGAAGCGCTGCTTATACTCGAGCAAAAGCCTCCCCTTAATACCACTCAAGAAGCGTTCCTGATACCGACGTGTGTGAGGAGGACCGCGCCCCTCCCCCCCAACGAAAGTACCAGAGCGCATGAGACAAACACAGGACGTGAACCACATTATCAGAATAATACCAGGGGTGACGTCACTCAAGTAGAAGCCAATCAAGAGGCTCCCAGTGATACCCCCCACCTGAGAAGGTCTGCAAGACTCGTAAACGCTCGTCGTATGAGTCACCTTCCCAGGAACCAATGAAAACTCGACCTCGAGAGCCCGCAACAGGATGATTTAAAAAGGACTCGCCACTCGAATTCAGTCCCTTAGTAGTCATCGCTTGATAATGTCCTGCGGATCAGGAGGAGACGTCGCGTTGGAGAGAGAGAGAGAGAGAGAGAGAGAGAGAGAGAGAGAGAGAGAGAGAGAGAATTGTATAAGCAATAATAAACCAAATGACTCAACCGAATTTTACCATGCCCTTTGGTGCGTTGCTCGCCAGTATTAGCAACAACGAGAAAGCCTTCATCAGAAAAATAAAGAAGTCTCTCTACAAGATTAATAGTGCTGAAGCAGCAATCATTTTCAACAAAACATGTCTATGAGAGGGTCTCCTTCCGAAATATATTATTATTATTATTATTATTATTATTATTATTATTATTATTATTATTATTATTATTATTATTATTTCTACGTTTATTGTTATTATTGGTGTATTCTTTTTATTATTACAGTGCTTATTATCATTAATAGTTTTGCTATTTTCATTTTTCGTATGTGGTATTCTGAACCTGACTACTGTGCCACCTAAGGTCCTAGTTGAAAATTAATTATATGCAATGTGTTTAATAATTGTTGTCATTTTCAATGTTTCTTTCATTAAACTACTATTCTCAATATTGTTATGTCATTATTATTAAGAAAACTGTCTTATACTTCTTCAGCAACTGTGTGGATATTGCCGAATTATCATTTTTACCATGTTATCTAATGTATCTAGATTGTATATGTTATTGCCTAGCCATGATCTGAAATAAAAATTTATTATACATATATACATATATTATATATATATATATACTATATATATATATATATATATATATATTATACACATATATATAATATTAAGATAATAGACTTATATATAATATATATATATATAGTTATAGTAATAACAATATAATAATATATATATATATATAGATCGAGGAGAGAGAGAGAGGAGACGAGAGGAGAGAGAAGAGAGAGAAGAGAGAGAGAGAGAGAGAGAGAGAGAGAGAGACTGAATATACAAATCAGAGGTATAGTAACCACAAGAATTTTAGCTCACAAGAACCCAATTTTCGATTCGTAGTTAAATGTGTAACAGGGAAGCAAGCATAAAATAAAGTGAGTGAATGGTTCCATGTACAAATAAAGGCCAGAACAACAAAACCAAACAAAAGTCAAATTGGAATTAACAACCAAGTGATCCGATAAAAGGTTCAGTTAAGCATGAACCAGAATAAGGGGCTTACAGGGTTTTATCTGTTACTCTGGTGTTTCAGGGAATGTTTGACTTGAGTGAAATTACCTTTTTCTTTTAATATCATATTGATGATGACATAAGAAGCGAAGTAAGGCACACACACACACACAGTGACTATTTCTCGCTAAGAAAAAACAAGGTTAACATTTTAGCTAGCACACTGTCAAGACAGTCTTATAACGTATGATCCTCAAGAGTTCATTTTCTACGAAGTTTAGATTTCAATATTTCAGGATCCTGGACAATTTAAGTTTAATTCGGATTTCCCAGCCTTTTTTCGTTAGATATCTCTTAGTTACTTTTTCCGTACATGAAATCTTATGTGAAAATTCTTCATCACCTAAAGCCAGCGAGGATACAATAAAATTTAACCACAGGAAATGTTTAAAACGATGACTAGGAGTCAAGTAGGTTACGCAAAACATATAGGTAAGCAAAAAAGCTCCTTTATATACCGTATGTAGAGAGGTACACTGTACTATCAAGCTATTCCAAACAGAAACAATGTCTGAACTGCAATAAACGCAAACATAAACAGTTATAAACATAAACGAGTCAAAAAACGAAAAGAAATTGCCTTATAAATGCATTCGGCAAAAGTCTAAACGTGAACACAAGCTATTTGGCGACATTTTGATGGTTTCTTGGTCTGATACGTGTGAAATATATTTGCATTAGCAGAGGAAATATGGCTGAAAATTCAAAATCCTATAGTAAAGGATGATGAGCATTTCATAAAGCGTTACCGAATGAGTAGAAAACATTTCTAGAAGAACGTCGTTACAGAAAACAGAGAAATGTACACAATAATATTTCTTAACAAAGAGAAACCCAATCCATATCCTTTGACATATTTTGCAATAATTCAGCAAAAAAAGAAATTCTATAATACTTTTAGGTAGTACGGATTGGTAAAAACAAGCTGGGATACTAAAAAAAATAAGGAAACCACAGCATATATAAATAAATTTTGCTGTGCCAGGTGGCTGTCAAGAGCATTTATAAGGATAATATATCAAATAAATGTATTGACAGTATGTATGTAAACTACATGCAGTATTCTGATGATAATATACACATAAAAATGGTGATTTCCCTGTCTCTATATTCTTTTTGTTCAATGCATATCGAGGTTTGTTTAAGAAGGGCTCTATACTTTAATGTCAGTATTTATTATATATAACAATGCTTGTAAACTGAATACTTGTCTATTTTTACATAAAAGATAAAACCAAAAGAACTTCGTTTAATCTGTCAGACAAATTAATCACAAAGTTAAAGTTCGCATTACGAGTCCATGCACTGTCTTTAATAATTAAATTGTAATATCTCATGACTGTCTCTGCAATCTATTACGTACACTTGTCAGTTTCCAGTAGCAACAGTCCGGAAAAGAAGTCTTGAGAACTTAGAATTTTCCAGGAACTTCTGTTTTACTAATGCAAATATATTTTTGAAGGATTAGCTCAAGATATCCATTAAAAGGTTGGTCCGATGGTCAGCTAGTTCCATTTATAGACATAGCATATTTCCTTCATGAATTGAGTTTATTTATTTTTGCTCAGTAACGTAAGAGAGTGTCTGCTCCTGATGGCCTAATGATACGTTTTTTTCGTTTCTTCATTTATGTACGAGCTGCATTTCTCATGTGCCCCTTCGTGCATGAAGATGCGTCAATACGACGCTGAAGCGTCAGCCCTTAATGAAAACAATAACCTAACGGATGCTATACTATTCTTAATATGTATGTATGTATGTATATGTATGTATATATATATATATATATATATATATATATATATATATATATATATATATATATATTATACATACACACACACACACACACACACACATATATATATATATATATATATATATATATATATACATATATATATATATATATATAACTCTCTCTGTGTGTTGGCAGTATTAAGTTCCCACAACAAGTGGTTTTGCAGGAAAGTACCCAATGGTCGTGCACCATTCCTACTATATTAAATTCACAGGAGATGAGTCTGGTATAGTATAAGTGAAAACCGCAATAAATAAAACAGAAGTTCCATACGGAAGTGAACTGAATATGGAATTTAGGCCAAAGGCCAAGCGCTGGGAGTTATGAGGCCATTCAGCGCTGAAAAGGAAACTGATAGTAAAAGGATTGATAGGTGTAGCAGGAGGAAAACCTCGCAGTTGCACTATGAATCAATTGTTAGGATTAGGGTGGAAAGTAAGATGGAAGAAAGAGAATATGAGAGGAGGTACAGTAAAAGGAGCAATAGGGATTGCAGCTAGGGGCCGAAAACACACTGCAAAGAACAATAAGTAATGCCTACAATGCACTGTATGAGGTGCACAGACGGCACTATCCCCCTACGGGAAGGTTCCGTACGGAAGGCTTTCCCAAGATGCTTATTCCAGTATCGTCGGGGCGCTAAAGAACTTACGCGAAGGCGACAGAAGGCGGTTATCAAAACCATACTATAATCTGAAACAATGAAACAATGGCCAAAAACAGTTGCTGAGAAAACAAAATCGTAATCAAAACAGTACCAAAAAAAATGAGACACTTTTACAGTAGTCCAACGAGTTCATAGAAAATGAGCTAAGATGCTGCTTAAACAGTGCTAGCAAGAAACAGTAATTACAAAAGTGGCACATCCGTGATCGAAATGAGACTTAGTAATGAAATAGTTAAAGTGGTTAGACGAAGGTTAAGGAAGAGCCTGCAAAAAGAGAACACAAGGAAACAGTGGTCAGACAGTACCCACTAAAATAAGAGTCACACAGTACCACTAAAAAGCCAACCGTGGTCAAACAGTAATTGCAAAAATGAGACAATGAAACCGTGGTCAGAACAGCGCCTGCAAAAATTTTGACAATTAACTAGAATTCAAAACAGTAGCTACCAAAACTTAGATAACGAAAGAGTGGCTAAAGCAAAGCCTGCAGAAATGAGGGAACGAAGCCCTTTGCTGGGGAGAGGAAGAGAGAATCTCTTAAAGAGATACATGAAGTCACTTATTACACGAGGTACCTTTGATTAAATCCTGCCGGAAACAAAGCATAAGCATTACAAATATGATATCAATATTCTATAAATGTACGAATTAGGTCGATATCAAACGGTAGTGACTGTTATGAATATAAGAACTTGAGAAATCTAAATAAGATTACATATTTTCTTAGTAAATTAAGCAGCTGGAAGATGTGTTACATAAAAAATAACTCAGATATAACTAGACTATTAATTCTCTAATTCCCAAAGATGACTGTTCATGGCAACTATAAACTAGTTTGTTATACTGTTCACAGCCGTATTAATAAGACAGCTTAATATTCAATCATAAATGAAACTAAATAAAAATGCATACCACGTACAAAATGAAGTTCGTTCAGGGCTTTGAGTCAATGACACCTCAAAAACGGGAATTAATAAGACTGGGTTTGTTTGAACATGTTGGCTCCCTTAAATTTTTGGAATAAAATGCGAGTCTAACGTAATGACACTAAATATTGTCTGAAAATCAAAGTAGTTAACTTGGAATACCAGTTCTGAAACAAACATTATGAGTCAACACACCATTGACAGCAACATCACCGTCAGTATCAGCAGTTCCACAGCTAAAGAGACACCTTATCAAGGGAAAGGGCCGAGCTGAGATATAATCAGACAGGATTTCAAAAAGATTAAGTAACCCCTTTAGGTATGTCCACTTATTAGCCTAACCTGTTTAACTTACCTAAGTATCTTTGTAATCAAGCAAGAACAAGCTTCGAATTAACGGGGGGAAGGCTAGAACTCCGTGGTTATAGAACAATTGAAACTTGGAGAGAAACTGTTAAAGATGTCACCAGCTTGAATTGCGATAACAACGAGAACAAAGATCCCCACTGCCCATAACCTCTACAGAGATCATGTAATCAGATATAAAGATTATTAGTAAGTCCATATTGAAAACCTTCGTTTAAAAAGCAACGGATTTCAGTCAGAAAAAGAGTTGTAAAGTATACTGATTGGGCTAACATGAACTGTATCATAAGGCGTTTTGGTAATCAAAAGGGTGATTTACAGGCAGGACCCGAACCAGTATCTGACCCAAGAACCTCCTTCAAGCTTCTATTCGGGCAACAACTTGTTTGTCATGACGAATATTTCACAGTTTATAAACCCCTTCTCCCACCCCCTCTCTCATATGGCCAACTATTTACAACCGCACTTTCCAAACTATATAAAGAGAAGCTATAAATTCGTAATGTATATTACGACGGTAAACAGTGGAACATTTTCCATTTCAGTGACTGTTTGCACTAAATCTGCAAACCCGAAGCCAGAAGAGTTACTGGGATAGAAAAGCTAGCAGCTTTAATGAAAGTCCTGAATAAAATATGAAACATGAAATATCAAGTGAAACAATTTTTTCGCAATTAATAATATAAACGACTTGGCAAAAAACTGCAGTTACCTCAATTAATATTCCATTATTTAGAGAGTAAGGATAACAACAGGTACAATCAAAGCAACTTGATAACTTAGCATTGCGGCTGGTGACGCCATAATAACCCGACGGATGAAGGCACGAAGGTATGTCGTGAATAAATCAGCGACTTTCCGTCCGGGTCAGCCATAAAGGAAATCTCACCATGACTACTAGCCAACGAATCAAACAAGAGCAATCGGCCGTTAGTTCTCTCGTGCCGCTTCCGAAAAAAATAAGCGATGCCACATTTATATCCTCCCCCACTGCTGAAGGCGCGATGCCCTTTTACCAGCCCCGACGTGGTTCCCAAATAACGCTTCTCATCAATTACGAACACTGTATCCTTCCCGACCATCATTGCCGTCAAAAATATTCCGCACAGTAACAACGAAAGGCAATAAATTGGGCATTTTTCCAGCCATGAAAAGGAAAGCACTTAAAAACCTGAGGAAAAATCACTGATTTATAGCTGTTGCCTTAAAGCTGAGAGATGCAATTGCACCACGCTGTGTGCTGTCTACCCTTCCTTCCCTCAAACACCCATCAAGGAAAAACCCACAATCAATGACACTTTTTCGAAGGGCAAAGAGATACTGGATTTTTAGAAAACATAAATATTAAATTCATGACTCGGAAACCGTAATCTAAATATCAGCTAGGAGAAGCGTTTGTTACAAAATACTCATGGGAGATTACGTAAGATGACTATACACACACATAAACAAAGGACTTACGGTATGCATTAGCATTGTTAGATATTATACTTTACCGCACTTATGATACACGTCAAGATAATGGTGAAATGCAAGAGAGAATAATAGAAACCCAAACAACCAGGACTCGAAAAACACTTATATTTAACACATTTCATCCACACCTAACAATTCCGTAACAAAATCCTCCAAATTATCTTCGGTTTCCTTAACTATCCAAAGCAAAAACTCATTACAGAGCCATGGTACATCTAAGCTCAAGACCTCTCTCTTTCTCCATCCCTTCAACTCTAACATACAGGCTCTTACAAAGATTTTCCTCAAAGAAGATCAACACAGCTACATCATGGAAATTCTATCATCCGCGCATTAATGAAGTACATGTGAGAAATGTGCTCAAGGTATCACATAATCTATCAAAATTAACCCTTGATGAGCAGTTCCTCATTTCTCACAAGTGAAGAACACGTGTTTTCCGTAATACACAACACAAGAATGTGTACGTTACAGACCTAAGAATATATATGTTTAATATATATATATATATATATATATATATATATATATATATATATATATATATATATATATATATATATATATATATATGCTTGAAAAATCACAGTAGAATGCACGTGACTTCATAAATAAGCAAATACGGGGAAATGATAGTCAGAAATCCAAGCGCTTTCGTCTTTATTCAGACATCGTCAAGGAGCTACTAAAGTACAATTGGAGAGGAAGGCCTCAGGTACAAACAAGATCAGGAATACCAGATGGTTAATTATCAAAAGGGTAAAAATTAAAAGGTGACCCTAACCGAAATTACAAAGTATCTTTACAGTCCAAAACATGTAAAAACTGAATATATTAATTTTGTTGCTTATATTTATCTACAACTTTTTTCATTATGAAAGCATCAAGTTTAAATAAACCAAGACTTAAATTTAGAACATTTCTATTATTTGATTTGATAAAACAAGATTCAATGATATTCCTTTTAACTGTGTCATTACATGGGACTAAGGCTCTTGCTTGACTCCAGTTAATTTTAGTTGGATGGTCTAATAAAAAATCTATCATATGTACAAATTAATGCATTCAAGATTTGCCCAGTTCTCACAGAATATTGATGTTGCTTGAGACGCTGTGAAAGAGATTTGCCGGTCTGTCCGTAATAGACTTTATCACACTTTTTGCAAGGAATTTCATATATGCAGCCTGGAAGATCTTTAGGAGAATTTTTGATTACTAAACTCTTGACATTAATATTACTGAAAACAACATTTATGTTAAAAAGCTTTAAAATTCTAGGAATATCTAAAAACCTTTCATCATAAGGTAATTTTAGAATGTTATGCTTACTAAATTCAAGTTTGTCATTAGTTATTTGGTTTCAAAACAAATGAATGAACACAGGTGACGGCACGTCATCTTAGCCTACATACTTTATCGTCTCTGGTCTGATCACATTCCTGCAAGCAATCTGGTTGACCTCTTTAGTTTTAGTCTTTTATATATATGGAATAACATTCCATATTTTTATTATGTAACCACTTACACATATATACTGAATGGCAATTGTCGATTTTTATTACTTTTAATTAAAAACATCATCATATAAAATATGTAATATAATAAGCAAAATATAAGGGTATAAGTCATAAAAAATATAAAGATAAATAGTCTCAAAAGTAATAACCAAATAGAATAGGGATCGAGTTTACGGATTAGGATTTATACGGTCAGTTTCATTAGGTACTACTGTCCCAAATATTGCCTCGCAGGGAGATGGCTGAGGACTTAAAAAGGGGACGATTTAAAGGTTAAGAGAGAACTGGCAACGGGATATTTTCTCAAGGAAGTAAACAATCTATCAGTTTAGATCTGTCGACTATAGTGGTAAAAAAACATTAACCTTTATAATCCCATCTGGAATTTGGGTGCGCCTGTCCTCACGTAGTCTTGAGTACCTCAGACTCTACGCGGCTATCGATAATTATAGTTTACAACCCGTGAACTATTTATTTGCATGTTTCTTCATTTCGTTATGTTCAACACAAATTATTAACCACTATACAAATAATGTGTGTGTGTGTGTGTGTGCGCGCGCGCGCGTGTGGGTATGCGTATCTTTAGGCATGGGGACAGGATTAGGATGCCTTTGTGCGACGTTTTACGCTGTTTACACAAAGTCAAGGTCACTGCCGAAACGATCCCCACCCAAATGATTCAATCAATAAGAACAAGTAACAGAATGAAAACCAATGTAATAATAGTGGCAACGAGTAAAAAATATAGCATATATAATATAGCGTACATAATTAACCACCCCCTAAGTAACAAATCATTGCAAATATGAATATTACCTTTGTAATATGTTATACATTAAAAGGTCCTTCTGTGAATTCACTTATACGAAATTTTGAATATTTTACCGTTCACTTCGTTATACGGTACTGAACTACACAAAAAAATGCTCGACTTCCTGTTCGCCATCTTTTGTTTACTGCGTTATCTGTGATAAACAGCAATGTGTCTCTTCGAACTGGGCTATGGTAGTAACTTCGTTTGTTACATAAGTACAGTTCCGACATAAACAATGCACCAATAATAGCTTCGGCTTAGGAAACATCAAATTGCGGTTTAATTCAAAACTCAATCACATACAATAGGTAGCAATACATGGTTTGTATATATTGACATTATATATATATATATATTATATATATAAATATATATATATATATATATATATATATTTTATATATATATATATATATATATAGATATATAATATATATGTATATATATATATATATATATATATATATATATATATATATATATGGATTTTGATAATTTAAATAATAATAATGATTTCAACATAAATAAGGCAAGACAGTTACATTTTGGGCATTGACAAACAATTTACAAGTAAATTCCATATAATCATTTAATTAAAAACAAAGCTAAATTTATCCCAGTAGCAATGGTGTGAAATTCCTGGAAGCATGGAAGTACACCATTCTACTGTATGTTCAGCCTAAATGTAGGGTTATGCGGATCGAGCTGTCGTCACTTATTGTTTTCATAGATTAGGCAACGGACAGCGGAAAGGGTTTCATCTACAGCGAGCGCATTCACTTTTAGACATAAGACAAGTTGTTTACAAAATGCGGTGATCTTATAAGCCTATAATCGCTCTCCATAATCGGCCAACTGGATACGCTAATCCTCTCTGTTGTTCTGATAGGTCAAGTAGGGAACAAACAATAAGTAACTGTAGTTTACTTTCGTTGTGTTTATGTATACTCCCTGAAAAAATGAATAAGAATAAGCATTCACATGACAATATACTTCACTGATACTTTCATACAGGTGGCTTTACTCCATACGTACTTCTAAGGTATCCTCCACAAAAATATGTTTTCTATTTTATTGATATTTGTTTTGGAACCAAGCAAGGATTCATCTTTCACTTCATGAAAATTATTCATCTAGGATGTAATCTTATTATCTTATTCAATTCGATGTATTTATTTGTTTTACATATCAGAGCACAGAAAAAATATGTTTACAAAACGTTTGCTTAATTTGCTATAATGAATTTTCACAGAAAACTGAAATTTTATGCAATAAAAATAATTATGAGCTTTATTACCTGGATTCGTTATACTGAACTGAACTGAGCTACACAAAAATTGCTTGACTTCCTGCTCCAGCTTTGTTTATTACCGGATCTGTGATAAACAGCAACTTGTCTTTTCTAACTTGCTATGGTAGTAACATCGTTTGTTACTGAAGCAGTTTAAGTTACCACAAGTGCAACAGACATTGTAGAATAAGGAGAGAAGCGTTATGCCATGTAAATATATATATACATACATATATATATATATATATATATATATATATAATATATATATATATATATATATATATATATATATATATATATATATATATATATATATATATATATATATATATAGTATGTGTGTGTCTTCTTTTAATTAATAATTCATTGTTGAACACAGAAAACTGTATCTTGCTTATTTGGTATGATTTTAAAAGAGCCCCAACTACTGAACAAGATCATAACGACGATATAACTTTATTGCTGACCGGAGTTCGTTGAGGATATGGAATCGATAGTTATAAAATGTATTCTTGTTAGGAAACTATCCGTAATAAATCAGCTTTTAAATCACCCTATAACTACTGATTGTTCATTTTAAGATTGACTCTTCGTTTTTGCTTCATATTTAATTTTACATTGAAGTGTGTTTGAAAACACACGAAAGCTCATGCTATAATTACATTTTCATTTGTAGGCCTACAATATACAGTTATGGAGGTTGAAATCACCGTAAATTCTCTACTCTTTTACTATTACGTATCACTATAGCCTTCAGAATAAACATACTGTGACAAAAGCCGAGGGAGAAATGCCAGTGAGGCTTCTATGCCCTGGAAGGTGAAAGGCATGGAGAGGATTATTTTTCATTATTCAGAATTTTTAACAAAAGAGTGGGATCAAGTAAAGATAAGCCCTCCCAACTCGCGCAAGTGAAGATGGGCACCCCGGATTTAACCAAACATAAGCACTCCCAATTTTGACCAAGTGAAGATGGGCACCCCCAAAATTCTGTGGATAACGTAAAGATAATGACAAGTGTTGTTTTAGAATTTTATTGTCGAACCAAATAAAATATAAATATCTTTAAAATGGATACATCATAATATAGTTAAAAATTATACTTAATGAATACATATTTCATGAGTACACATAAAAATATAAATGAAGAATTTTATCAAAACAATATTGATTTGCTACTGTTTCACAAAACCTATAAAATTTGTCATTGTGGTTTCTTTCTTTCCACAAAAATTCGTTTAAGTAAGAGTTCAACAATTCCCTTCTGCATCCGAGCATGCGTTTTATTCGTATTTTGTGTTTATTCCAATAACTCTCGATCGATTGAGTATGAACTCCGGTAGCTCTATCAACGAAATTATTGAGTGATTTACAGTATGATGAACGAATCCTAGGTCCCTTTGAATGTTGCAATATGCTCCCCACTGATCACTGTGAATGGTTGTTCCTGGCAAAACTACTTTTTTAATTATCGGTAATAGCGTTCCGGCATTACGCGAATAGAGTATCTCCTTATAACCCAAAGCTGGTGACGAAGATGGGTCAACTATCAGTTGACCCATCTTCGTCACCAGCTTTGGGTGGTGACGAATTGGATTCTGAGGAGCGCGTCCCCTGTGGTGTTTTGGTTTGTGGCTGAAGCAAGACTCATCAATTTGCACTGTTATTCCTGGTCCACCAAGTCTAATAGGGTTTTTTCCAAAATATTTTTCGCAAACTTCACGAAAAAAACTGAACATATCAATGACTGTCTGTTTTGAAACATTCAAAAACTGTGCGGTTTGCAATACACTTAAATCCTGACACCAGTAGAAAATGCCTGCTATCCACTTATGCAATGAAAGCTTTGTTCGATAAAAAAAACGAATCTTTACGAACTGATTCGTAGTACTTGTATTTGGCGCAGTTTTTGACTAGGCACTTCCAGACGTATTTATCTTGAATTGAAGACCGTTTCGTCCACTTCATTAAACTTTTACATAGAGGACATTTTAGTTCTTTCCTCAGAAGATTCTTCTGCTTCATCCAGTTTATTGCAGGAAGCGGGTCTTCAACCACCAATGGCTTAATGATTTGTTCATATAGAGAACGGTCCATGTTTGGAGGCTCTATATTTTGTACTAAAGTAAAATGTTGAATTAAAACAAACGAAAGTTCAACGATCGACTATTTTCTCAAATAGGAAACTGTTTTACTAACAGTTAACAGAAACCAACTTGTTAAAGATTAGTATCTAATTATGTGTTTAGAAACATAAACAAGCAATGATTTAACAATGAAAACTGAAAACAAATCGTTAAAACATCGGGCATTTCTAAATAGAGCAAGTAAAGATAAGCACCCCGGGAGTGCTTATCTTTACTTGATCCAAAGAGTGAATGTAGAAGTGTGAAAATATGAAAAAGTCAGATAAGCACGACAAGAAACTAGCATTACAAGAACTGATAAGACAGCACAAGAATAAAGCAGAAATGCACCACGTGACGCGATCTAACTATGACCTTGGTTGTTGTTTATAACAACCAGGCCGACGCTGAACGTCAAAGACAGGAGGAGCTAAGACGATGAGGAACTTACCTAGCCATCAGTGCTGTCAGACCATCCATGAAATGCTTGATGGATGCTTCTGTTTATTGGCTTGCCATTCATAAAATAACAATTAATGTTGACTGAAATATTTACCATCACTGTAAGTAAGAAATATTCTATCTACTTACGTAAAATTTATTACATTTGATTAACCAGAAAATATATTTTTCGACCTTTGAAATCAGAGGAAGAGAATAAGAAACGCTAAAAATATTTTTTTTTTTTGGTCCTATTTTATCACACCTAAAACGGTGGTGGTTGTTATTTTATTTTTAAGATGTCTTTATATACGCTAGAATAAACGTTCAGCTTTCCAATGGTACCACTTTAGTCATGATAAAAAATACAGGGGTAAAATTAGAAAGCATTTTGTGGGAACTTTCAATGCGTCCGACTCTTCAACTGTTCACCGACGGGTCAAATACCAAGACCGGAACGTAAACAAGATGTTCGACCCGTCGAGACCGGAGAGGGTTGAACATGAATGAGCCCAGATATCAAGGGAATTGTTTCATGGTCTCTGTGCGATTCCATTGCTTCGCGTTGTCAGCAGTGTCTGGATGAAAATGGACGTCAGTTTGAGAACAGGCAATGAAAAAAAAAACAATAAAATGATACTTGTAAATATTTTTACATTTTTGAATTAATGAAATTATAATAAACTCCAATTTTACGATTATTTAAAATGCGTATACATTTTTTTGGGACACCCTGTATATCAGACAAGGCCACTGCAGGTGTTTTGTGACTTATGAGGGGAAATATCCATTTAGTGCATCTAAATCATTTTTTTTATTTGTATGAATACTGCAGTAACTTGTCTCATATTATACATACATATGTATATATAATATATATATATACATATATATATATATATATATATATATATATATATATATATATATAAGAAGCTGTTATGTAGATGTATATATATTTAAATTTAAAACGACAAGATTGATAGGGGGAACCGAACAGATTCCCGAAAGGTATTGTTTATTCTATTTTAGATCTAAATATATGTACATTTACATAACTGTGGATTTGTTTCTCCATTATTATCAATATTATTGTCATTGATTTCTGGTGCTTATATCAAGCAAAAACATTTTATTTTCATGTCCTAAATATTCTCCACACAAAGAACATTAGCCTAATTTGTTATTATTAGCAATTTTCTCTCACCTGCGTACATTTTCTCTAGAAGGAGATCCTTACTTTCTACTGTACAGGATAGAACTGGTTTCTCTATTTTGTACGATTTATTTAGGTCACTGTTGTATTGAAAGAAAGGAGTCACTTACTCCTCAGGCAGTCAAGTAGTGCAGCACTCTTCAGGTCATCGCTTTCATCGCTTCCCCAGTTCGGTGAAAACCATCTATCCCGACCAGGGCAGAGGTAAGGAATTCTCTCCCTTCTTTTTTTTCACGAACCTTACAAGTTCCAATCTTTCGAGAGGCGACTCTTGTGCTTGTTTCAGCAAGAGGTCCCGCCTTTGCACTTCCTAAATTCTCTCTCGAATTCATGCCTGATTTAAATGAAAATATTTTGTTGCCCATCCCACTAGGAATCTCTATATGCGAATGAATAACAATAACTTCTGTGCGGAACTACAACACAAACACACACTCTAATGTAACTATATGAAAAGCCAATTACTTAACCGTTATATAGTAATGAGACACCAAATCTTAGACACCCTGGTTACTACGCCAATTAAGCGAAATGATCATAGCATTATGATTTCTCAGACTATCGAAAAGCCCGATAGCTCTAAAGAATGAAACTCGAGAGGAAAAAAAAAAAAAGTATTTTCTTCATTCCTTTGGTTTTACCTTTGTGGAAATAAACAATAACAAAAATATTATACGGGCAAAATAACTTTTTATCCTTACACTTATAAGAATAAAAATCAAAAACTCCAAATAAAATTCCAGTAAAGGAACACAAGACAACTGAAAACAGAGGAAGAAAGACTCCAGCAAGCCTTCCCCGAGCTTCCCTTAAACAATGTTCACTAGAAGGAAAGCGCACAGTTAAAAAGTAATAGAATAAACAATAATCTTTGATTTATTCAGAAAAATATAAATCTTGAAATATTCCTTCATTACAGGAAGTCATCCATTTTTCTTAATAATTGCGAATATAGACGAGTGATGAAATAAGTTTCAGAATGTGTCAATGCACAAATGGAAATCGGAATTAAACAAAATAATCTTGAACTTCTACCGCAAATAAATGGTATCCAATTTTAATGCGAAATCGAACAAAAGTTACAATATTTATTTCCTCCGAAATAAAAAACACGATCAAGATTAGTGAGGCTTTTTGTTACATGCGTTTAAGTGCTATTATATACACAATATGTTTAAGTCTCTTACAACTGGCACCAGGTGAATGAGCTTAGAATCTACAGGATTATCTACGTGAAATACATATAACAGGCACGACACCTCTGATTACCACCAGAGAATTATATCAGCAGTAGTTCGACTACCAGCCGATCGTCCATGTATAGATCTTCATCCATCATTCTGCAGATCACCAATGTAGCATCTCACTCATCGTAAACTAGCTAATCAGTAATCATTTATAGATTAAGGTACAAAACTCCTTCATAATCATGTAGACTTTTATAATTTTCTTAGCGTGGATTATTTCATCACAGATTTCGGATTTCAAGCACTCCATTTAAAACGTATTTTAAACAACAAGGGCACATTATATATATATATATATATATATATATATATATATATATATATATATATATATATATATATATATATATATATAATATATATATATATATATATATATATATTTATATATATATATATATATATATATATATATAGATATAGTGTAATGGTAATTGCTTTATAGCAAAGAAAGATATAGGAAAGGAAAACGCATCTTCGAGAAGTTCTGCAGCACGTAGGCATTCGCGCATGTTGTTGGAGGTGCCTGTTCTCATGATGGTTCTAGAATCGGCAGGAATGTTATGGAACTTGACTGACGCCAACGTGTCATGAGAAACGCCGCGATTTCTGATGCAATATTCCATCGAGATCCTTCTAAATCGTTCCGGTAATCTCGGGAGTCTGTGACGCTCGCCGTAGGCCCCGCCCCCAGAATGCCGTATAAATACGACGGACGAAGTAGGAGAAGAGAGATCATCAGTTAGTCACAGAGTAAGAGATCATTAGTAAGAGTCACAGATCAGATCAGTGAGAGCTCAGTAGCAGAGATCAGAGATCATCCAAAAGAGATAAAAGAAGAAGGAACCGACGAAGGATCAGACAGGAAAATTCGCTCGAGAGATGTTTGAATTCTGGTCAAGTCGTCTTCAGAAGTGGGCGACCGAGTTATTTTGACGTAGAGCAAAACTTCAGGGAAGAAACGTTCTGAAAGAGGTTTAGAGAAGTTCTTGCCCTTCGAGTACCAAGAATAGACATTATTTTCTGCAATATGGAGGCAAGAAGGCGTCTACAATTAGAGTTCTACTTCAAGTTGCAAAACTGGTCGGCAAGTACTTTCATTACCACACTGTTCCCCCAGTTCATGCAGTGTAAGATTTTACATTTTTTATGTAAATAAGAGACACCATTCTGCATTTATCTTTGTTAGTAAGCTTGTAAATAAACCTTTATTGTGTTAGTGTTAACTGTCAATGGGTTAAGAAGAAATCATCCGTTAAGACGATGAAAAGGGTGACTATACAATTTTCCAAATGTGTATGAAACTGAGTATTAATCTCTGCTTACACACACACAATATATGTATATGTATATATATATATATATATATATATATATATATATAGGTATATATATATATATATATATATTATTATATATATACATATATACATATATATATACACACATCATATATATATATATCATATATATATATATATATATATATATATATTTACCCTTTCTTCAGTCATGCATTCTCAACCCATATACAGATTCACACCACAAACGTCATTACAAGACCCATTTGCCTTCTGTGAGTATAGTACCATAACAATGTTTCATTTTTTTCTGATATAATAATTATGAAACTTTTTACCATTACCACAATCATGTCTGATGAAGACCAATGCTCATTACCCTCTTGCTTTTCTGTTGCATTCTCATACCATAAAGTTTAAGGAACTTCAATCTGCAAGGACTCTATTTGGAATGGTTTCACATCATTTTCTGTACCTTGGAGAAAGAAGTTCTACATAATTATGCTTCCATTCCGATTGAGGAACATCGCCAGTCTCTTTCCTGCATCCCACACAAGTGCTTTAGAAACACTTATGGTTAATTGCCACTGATAAAGCATCTCATATACGATCACTTCATTGAAATACATTAATCAATGCGCAGTCTATAAATATAATTCCAACAGAGTCGAGGGTCTTCATTGGGATAAACAATTATACTAAAATGACGTGTAAATGCAGGGACAGATTTAGTGTTAGTCAAAATTACTGAAAATCAAAAAAGTTTAAAGGGTGTACGCAAAATAAGAACCATTTTTGAAATTCAAATAACAAAGAGGGGAAAATTCACCACCCGCGAAACTTGTTCTTTTGTATTCAGATTCAAACTTTTAATACCTTCAAGAAAAATTTTGATAACGATACGTTATGCGTATTTCCACATTCCTAAGGATTCTTTCTTGGGCATTTTGATAAAGAATCACCATTTTCTCTTGAACAAGGCATCTAGTCCTGTCATTGGTGACAAAAACCAATAAGTTAAAGAAACGAAGCGATGCCTACATAACTCAGAAGCCATAAAAGCTTAGGATAAGAGTCTGTCTAGTTTTTTTGCTATGGTTGCTTTTAGTTAAATCGTCTTCCATATTACTAAGGTTGCTTAGATACCATTAAATACTGTACATGGTTCAGTGCTAACGGATTTCTATTACTCTATAAAATCTACTTCAGAGACAATAAAATAAAAACTATATGTAAACTTTAAACATATCATATAAACTAGGTCCGTTGATCACTCCTCGCTTGCCAGACAATTACCAGGAAATAGCTCAATCATAAAATGTTGCTGAGATTCCAGGAAGCCATCAAAGGGGAAAAAGACGTATGGTGGATGTATATATAAATATCTATAAATAAATAAATGAATAAATAAATAAATAAATAAACATACTATACAATATATATATATATATATATATATATATATATATATATATATATATATATATATATACGTATGTTAAAATCACTTAACCTCTGAATAATATAGCGCAAAGGGAAATATTTAAGTGATCAGCGATTCCAAGCCCCGAATAATTGAAAATCAAAGACTTAATGATTGTGAATACATGTATGCACACGCACGCGCGAGCGAGCGCGCACACACACACACATATATATATACATGTGTGTGTGTGTGTGCGCGCGCGTGTGGGTATACATATATTCACAAACATGAAACTACAAATGCTTGATATCGAAATTCGTCGCTCCCGAACTATTCATGGATTCGAATGTCATATAATCACGAATCAGTGATCACTTACATATTTCCCTTCGCGTTATGTTGTTCCGAGGTTCAGTGAATTTGATGTGAAATGACATATGCAGCTTATGTCTGTGAAGGTAAAGAATACCTCGGTATATGTGACATAAATTCATGTGTGTGTACATAAATAATATGAATTTTTATCACATCACCGTGATTCATATACATGCATGTAAATGAATCACGGTGATGTGATAAATATGGCTACGTGCGGCACACGTTTATAAGGTCGGAATCCGTATCAACTTCTACCTTACTTGTTGGCCCAGTCGATAACCTCACTGAAGTCCTGATTTCTTCTCCGTCCGCTGGGCGCTGGTTCGAACCCACGAGAGGACAAAATTATTATCAACTAAAAAAAAGTCCCCCTCGGTTAACATATATGAAAATACATTAATTCCGAGGTAGAGCGAATTGGATATTAAAGGACATTAGTAGGTGATGCATATATATATAATATATATATATATATATATATATCTATAATATATATATATATATATAGATATATATATATATATATATATATATATATATATATAATATATATATATATCTATATATATATATATCCGTTCCGTTTTATTAAAAGACCGACGTTTCGTATCGCTTGATACATTTTCTAGGCTGGAAAATGGTTAAAATAAATAATGCTTGTATACATAATGTAAGGATTATATACAACATTTATTTATTAACACCATATTTACATCTAAACCAGAACAAAGAGAAAAAAATAATAAAGAAAAATGAAAAATAAAAAATTTAAAATAAAAAAATTCTAAAAATTAAAAAAGCAAAAGACAGGGGCACAATTCCATTTCTACTCTTCTCCACAGAGCCTTTACACTGACCTCTAGCTGATCTGACTTCCATGACGAAATTGCATTTCTTGCCAGTTATTTTAAGAATAATTGCTTTCCACTGGTTATATTCCATAGATCCCTTAATAAACTGTTTAATCATAAGTTATATCCGCCACCCACAGTCCTTACTGACATGACAATAGATTCAGGAAAAAATGTATCAGTCTGTTCAATAGAGAATTACCTGCACTTAATCTAAATCTAATAACGACTAACCCCCGAACTATTGGATCCCTATTCCATTTTAAGTATAAGATTAGCGCCTTCTTTACATCCAATATAGTTTATGAATATACCTGTCCCAGATGTAATCTGGGCACATACGTCGGATGTACCAAGAGGGCGCTGAAGATCCGAATCTCCTCTCATCGGGGAGTCTGTTATGGAACAGGAAGCCATCTATCAAATCCTGATCAGTCCAATATAAGGAATCATAGCAAAACATGTAAAACTCATATAGACGCTAAAGACTTTAGTATAGTGGGAAGAGCACGAAGTACCGAGGAACTAACTATCCTCGAATCCATAATGATTAAACTGACTGTTCATACCCTCAACCACCAGTCATCATCAACACAGCTGTTCAATGCATAATTTGTTTTTGTCCTTGTGTGAGTATCTTTTCCGATTTTTCGTCCTCCCTGTCAGTTTGCTTTGTGCTACCAACGTGGGTAGGTGTCTTGTACCCTCTGTCTTTCGCCGTTTTCATTTTTTAGATTTTTACAAATTTTTATCTTTTTATTTTTTTTAATGCGGTGTTAATATGCAAATGTTGTATATAATCCTTACATTATGTATAAAAGCATAATTTATTTTAACCGGTTTTCAGCCTGGAGAATGTATCAAGCGGTACGAAACGCCGGGCTTTTAATAAGACGAATATAAACAGAACACCTTTCCATGAAATCTAAATTGTCTAGTGCCTGAGTGCCTGCTCCTGCCTTGGATATATATATATATATATATTATAATATATATAATATATATTATATATATATATATATATATATATACATATATATTATACATCATATATATATATAAATATATATATATATATATATATATGGTACACACATATACATATACATATATACTACATACATACACACACACACACACACACACACATATATAATATATATATATATATATATATATATATATATATATATATATATATATATGCCGTGCGACGATAACTACAAAAGACTTGTGCATTTACACGCATTCCAACACGTGAACGCAGATTTGAGTGTGGCCAAGCAATATAACAAATAACTCAATTCATGATGACAAGAATTGTAACGAAAAAGTGATAAAATAAAATATTGTAAAAGGAGGGTTGGGAGTTACGTGAAAAATGAAATACGAAATTACCAATAGAAATGAAATATCACGAATGATGTGAAACTGAAATTGTAGAAAATATAACTGACGGACATTAATTACCATAAATAGCGAGGGGCGTGGAGGAAGAATGGCGAACGCACAACAAAGCAATAAAAACGACGCTAATAAAGAAGTCTTTCTTTGCGATTGCAAATGAAATGGCCTCTCTTTCTCTCGAAGAAAAATAAAATTCCCAATTAATAAAGAGCATTGCGAACTACCTCCATCTTTAAGATACATTTCAAGTGACTCGGTATCTGTTCCTACCATCTTCAAATACGATAGGGACACATTAAATCATAGTAAGCACTGAGGACTTACATATAGAAGGAGGAATACGCGCTAAAAGCTGCAAGCCTATTAATCGACTTTGGTTTAGTGAAACCAAAGTCTATCAATAGGTTTGCAGGCTTTTATCTATAGGGCAGTTACGTCGAACAGTCTGGAATAATAATAATAATAATAATAATAATAATAATAATAATAATAATAATAATAATAATAATAATAATAATAATAATCCTTAGTACAAAAAGACAAGAGTAAGGGAAATATAGCCAGTAACTACAGGCCTATCACCTGCCTACCAATAATGTGGAAGTTACTAACAGGTATCATCAGTGAAAGGCTATACAACTACCTAGAGGAGACAAACACCATCCCCCACCAACAGAAAGGCTGCAGAAGGAAGTGTAGGGGCACAAAAGACCAGCTCCTGATAGACAAAATGGTAATGAAGAACAGTAGGAGAAGGAAAACCAACCTAAGCATGGCATGGATAGACTATAAGAAAGCCTTCGACATGATACCACACACATGGCTAATAGAATGCCTGAAAATATATGGGGCAGAGGAAAATACCATCAGCTTCCTCAAAAATACAATGCGCAACTGGAATACAATACTTACAAGCTCTGGAATAAGACTAGCAGAGGTTAATATCAGGAGAGGGATCTTCCAGGGCGACTCACTGTCCCCACTACTCTTCGTAGTAGCCATGATTCCCATGACAAAAGTACTACAGAAGATGGATGCCGGGTACCAACTCAAGAAAAGAGGCAACAGAATCAACCATCTGATGTTCATGGACGACATCAAGCTGTATGGTAAGAGCATCAAGGAAATAGATACCCTAATCCAGACTGTAAGGATTGTATCTGGGGACATCAGGATGGAGTTTGGAATAGAAAAATGCGCCTTAGTCAACATACAAAAAGGCAAAGTAACGAGAACTGAAGGGATAAAGCTACCAGATGGGAGCAACATCAAACACATAGATGAGACAGGATACAAATACCTGGGAATAATGGAAGGAGGAGATATAAAACACCAAGAGATGAAGGACACGATCAGGAAAGAATATATGCAGAGACTCAAGGCGATACTCAAGTCAAAACTCAACGCCGGAAATATGACAAAAGCCATAAACACATGGGCAGTGCCAGTAATCAGATACAGCGCAGGAATAGTGGACTGGACGAAGGCAGAGCTCCGCAGCATAGATCAGAAACCAGGAAACATATGACAATACACAAAGCACTACACCCAAGAGCAAATACGGACAGACTATACATAACACGAAAGGAAGGAGGGAGAGGACTACTAAGTATAGAGGACTGCGTCAACATCGAAAACAGAGCACTTGGGCAATATCTGAAAACCAGTGAAGACGAGTGGCTAAAGAGTGCATGGGAAGGACTAATAAAAGCAGACGAAGACCCAGAAATATACAGAGACAGGAGAAAGACAGAAAGAACAGAGGACTGGCACAACAAACCAATGCACGGACAATACATGAGACAGACTAAAGAACTAGCCAGCGATGACAATTGGCAATGGCTACAGAGGGGAGAGCTAAAGAAGGAAACTGAAGGAATGATAACAGCGGCACAAGATCAGGCCCTAAGAACCAGATATGTTCAAAGTACGATAGACGGAAATAACATCTCTCCCATATGTAGGAAGTGCAATACGAAAAATGAAACCATAAACCACATAGCAAGTGAATGCCCGGCACTTGCACAGAACCAGTACAAAAAGAGGCATGATTCAGTGGCAAAAGCCCTCCACTGGAGCCTGTGCAAGAAACATCAGCTACCTTGCAGTAATAAGTGGTACGAGCACCAACCTGAGGGAGTGATAGAAAACGATCAGGCAAAGATCCTCTGGGACTATGGTATCAGAACGGATAGGGTGATACGTGCAAACAGACCAGACGTGACGTTGATTGACAAAGTCAAGAAGAAAGTATCACTCATTGATGTTGCAATACCATGGGACACCAGAGTGGAAAAAAAGAGAGGGGAAAAATTGGATAAGTATCAAGATCTGAAAATAGAAATAAGAAGGATATGGGATATGCCAGTGGAAATTGTACCCATAATCATAGGAGCACTAGGCACGATCCCAAGATCCCTGAAAAGGAACCTAGAAAAACTAGAGGCTGAAGTAGCTCCAGGACTCATGCAGAAGAGTGTGATCCTAGAAACGGCACACATAGTAAGAAGAGTGATGGACTCCTAAGGAGGCAGGATGCAACCCGGAACCCCACACTATAAATACCACCCAGTCGAATTGGAGGACTGTGATAGAGCAAAAAAAAAAAAAAAAAAAAAAAAAAAAAAAAAAAAAATTATAATACCCCACAACGACCATCGCACCAGAGGGATCCTGAGGATGATAGAAGCGTTAGCTCTCATCCTGAGGACGTCCCTAGTAACCCTGAGGGTGATCGCAGCTCAAGCTCTCGCCCTGAGGACGACCTGGTAGCACGTCCTTCGAGGGGACCTCCACCATCACCAGTAAGGATGAGGCTCCGCCCACGAAGAGGACAGCCAACCAGCAACGGGGCCCCCTGATGACATCGCTCGTGACGTCACAGGTATTGCCCAATGAAAAGTGAGGTAACAGTTTCTTCAAGCCACCCGAATACAATGAATAGCGTGAATACATCTGACACAAATAATAATAATAATAATAATAATAATTGGGAACGAATGGAAAACTACGCAGCTAAGATTATGACCAGAGAGACGGAAAAAAAGAGGCGAAACGAGAGGCTGGCTATTGAAGATGTCTCACGATCGTCTAGCAAACAATAACCTCCGAGGAGATTTCCAAAATCGACAGATGGAAAAAGGAGACTATGGCAAGCTGAAGTTTAAATACCCATCACCTTGACATTACTGGGAGTCAGCCCAGAGGACATCAGGAGTTACCTGGAGAAGAGGTTTACACAAACCTCCAGCCGGGCTTGCTACAGAAAACTGTACTGCTGGCTGCAGCAAGGATAATTAGGGGAGCGTTGGGATCCAAATAAAGCAGGAAGTGGGGCCAGGTCCTTAGAAGGCTTGCTGCAACCACGGAACCTCACTAGGAGATACCAGCTAGCAACGTTGCAAAAATTGAGAATAACAATAACGCAAGTTAAAACGTGAAATTTATAATTTTCGCTTATGTTCTTGTGTACATTCGTGTGTAGCGCCTCGAAACCATACAACTGTGCAGAATTCTCTGGAAGGCCATGAAATTCCTTGAGAATGTTTATCTCCGCCTTTTACCAGGATTTCCAAGAGCGATGGACTGAGATAAAATGGATAATTCATTGGAGAAACTGCCATCTTCATTAAGATGTACAAGCCAATGACCCGCTTACAATTTATTGGGCTTCTCTACACATCTCTATTGCTCTCCCCAGCCTCACTCATTTCAAAACCCCAAAACACCCCCCCCCCCCCCCTCCCCCCCCCCCCCTCCCACCCTCTCCGACAACAGCTTTAAGGGATGGAATACTGAAGGAACGATAATCGGGAAAATTAGAAATATAATACAAAAATTACTTGGATTGAAGCGCACAGAGGATAAAAAAAAAATATTATGCAACAAAAGGGGAATGGAAAACAAATGAATTACTTTAAAGCCAAATAGACCTTAAGATACACGAAAGCTTATTATTCTAGTGATTAAGTTTGTTCTAAATGAAGGAATATTATGCAACTGGTAGGGGTGATTGTTTTAAATAAAATCTTGTATTCTACAAAACAAATGAATCAATAAAGCGTTTATCATTCCAGACTAGCGCACATACTTTCACAAACAGCGCAATCGCGCACCCACA
>NC_087205.1:56636105-56643605 GCF_015104395.2 Macrobrachium nipponense
CATCAGTGCCAAAATAGTTATGTCTCTCATACATGGAGGGCAAACATAATTTACAAATACCATCTCCAAATACGATTTGAATTATGATGCAATATGAACGTTTACAGTATTTTTCAAAAATATTTAATTCCATGTTTTGTTAATGCTTTTGGGAACCCTAATATTATTAAAATTACGAAAACGTATCTTAGTTTCAATAAAAATCTTATATAATTCTCAATCTATCTTTAATCCAGAGCACAAAGGAAATAGTATCACTTTAATAGAATATAATAAATCGAGAACAAAACTAAATATATGAGAAGACCCGTGAGAATTCCATCTCAATGAACGGGCGAGATTTATTTGGATCTACGGAAGCAAACAAACGTGAAAAGAAACCGATGGATTCTATTCCTAACACCTGCAAGCGCCCTAAATCAGTGAATCTTGAATTGGACTGATATCTCCAGCTTCCAACAATAACTGGCAATTAAGGAGATGCCGGGTGCTCATAATAAGGAATCCCCAAAACGTAGGGGGGACTGGGAATGAGGGTAGGAGAGGCAGAGGGGGAGGGGGATCTGGTTGGACTCGTTATCCGCAACCCACCCACCCCCCTCTCTCCCCCACCCCGCCTGTTCCATCTCTCCTCCACCGCCTTCAGAGTGCCGTATCTCAAGCTAGAAGCAGAGGTGGTGGATGTGTCTTGGGGACATAGACCGAACTGTTCTTTCCTGCGAGTAGGTTTCACGATAGCGCTTTAAATTGCGTATCTTCGGAGAACGCGACTAGATCAGTTCACCTCTAAAGCCATATTAGTGAGTAATAAATGTATAAAAATGCCAAGGATACAAAACTGCAGTTTTAATAGAGATGGGTTAACACTCACATTCGGAATAAGATTCGACAAGTCCAAAATTAGTACATGACACTGCCGATCGATACTAAATTATAAAAATAAAATAACCAGACACCTGTTATAAGTTCAGACTCCCCATAAGTATGTTATCTATCCAAGAGAATATATTGCAGCTGGTCAATGACTACAAGTTCTTCCTTTACTTCTGACCTCTTTTAGACCAGAAGTAATAAATCAAGACATCCGTAATCGTCGCCTCCTTTATTCAGGTCCCAACACTCAAATAAGATGAACAGGGTTATCAAGCATTTTTCACTTTCTGCCTTTTATGCTTAGGTGCTGCGTTATGCAGCAAGACAGCTAACGTCCCTAAGATATGAACCTCTTTTCCAGTGAATTAAGTTGGATATGATACCATCTGTGAAGATCCAACATTAACAAGCGTAGATTTACGTGTAGTACAGAACGTGTGTTACTATCCAGACCACGAAATCTATTGATATCGGTAACGAATATTTATAAATAAAATGGTAATTCAATTTAAATGAACAAAGAAATTACCTAAGCATATAAAATACTTTCATATATATATATATATATATATATATATATATATATATATATATATGAAAGTATTTTATATATATATATACATATATATATATATATAATATATACATACATACATATATATATATATATATATATATATATATATTATATGATATATGTATATATTATATATTTAAATGTGTGTATATGTACGTATATATGCATGTGTGGTATTTTGTCTACGAAGATTCCAATTGTTCTGGATTTCCGATGGCTTGAAAACCATATAATGCAGCACATGCAGTAGATGGTAAAGCATGAAAATGGAGTAAACTTACCAAGAAGATATAACTGCGACCACTATTGAACATCAGCCTTTAGGTGTTGACTGGTAAAAACAGCTGGCTATTAATGGACATTATTAAAAAAATCGTATGTTTCTTTTTGAGAAGAAAAGCCAAGACGTGAGGAAGGGTCTGTTCCACATAATAATAATAATAATAATAATAATAATAATAATAATAATAATAATAATAATAATAATAATAATAATAATAATAATAACACGAGAAAGCAGAAGTACAACAGTAGCAGCAACATTAATAAAATATAAATGATCTTGTCCATGGGTTCGAATGACTTCAGAAAAAACAAGATTGTGGAATGCATGTCCTGGGAATTTCCTGATTTTTTTCCTTTATATTTTCATCGTCATATTTAAGAAAAATTACCAGAAATTACAGGTCCTGCATAAGATTATTTACTTAGTAATATACAAACGGAAATTTTCCAGAACTTTTAGGAAACTAGGTTAGTTTATACACCCATCAATGACAGCTAAGTTTGCTTGTAACTAGGCCTTTTAATTGCACATCAGGAAATATTCATTATAAATAAAATAAGTGTTAAATATCTATAGACATTGTGGTTCTCTTCGGAAATTAATCTTCAATGAACACTCGAAGATCTCGTTCAAGAAAAGCAAAATCAGTCCGCAATTTTACTTTGCCAACAAGGTCGTTTAATTCACCATAACATCAGACAAAATAGAAAATATATATACCATTAATTTTTACTGAAGCTTTTACATGCTAACCGAGAAAAATTACCCTGCTGCCACTATACCCACATTCCAACCTCGACAAAGTATGCTTCCGATCGCAATATGGTGAATTCTAATAAACCGGGGGAACACTAAAACTTAGCTATTATTGTAAAGATTCACAACCTATTCATAATATAAAACCAAGAGGGTTGCAACGTGGACTTTTTTGTGTGCTATTTAATGAGGGTACTCAAATACATTATCGATAAGAGAAACGTAGTACGACTAAAAAATTTATTTCGTTTACACCGTTCTTGAATTCACAAAGACTTCAGAATTTTCTTTAATGACAAACTTTACTCAGTAATTGGCATTTCATACATATATTTCATAGATTAATAAGTAATCAATACTGTTTGAGAGTTGCTTTCGTTAATCTAAGAGACAAGAAATAACGGCTTCATATGGTTCAGTCCTATTGAACTTAATTGCTAAGTAGATAAGCCATATTCCACGAGAAAATACAGGGAATCCTTTCGCGGTGGACACAAATGACAGGGATTCTGGCAAGAGGTAGCAGTTCATTACCCTTTTCAGATCACGTATCAAAGAGGAGTTGATTGGATATTTCATCGCCTGTTATTTATAGATGAAGTTTAAGTATAGCAGGTTATGCTACGCCAAGATGGCGGGTTAGAAAGTGCTTAACAGATATATCCAGATCACTGCAAATCGAGCAACACTGAAATCATAAAGCAATTGAACGGTTAATATTAGTATATGCTAACCTCAAAGATCCTGTACCAAGGACACAATTTTCACTCTAAACTTCATCAAATAACCAAAATCATTGGAACGCTTTCATTGAGTGCTTGTCAAAGGCACGCGACAAGTCTAGGGTTAATTTCAATCTAAATTTGTTTTAGATTACCGATAAACGATAACTTGAATAGAGCAACAGATATGATCATAAATATATGCAGAGTTGAAAAACAAAGCATAAGAAACGGTTGATTTTCTGCGATTCCTTCTGAAATGAGTTCGAGATATACGAGTTAACGTCTTAAAGAACTCGACTTATAATACATATTCCTCAATAAACAATGACCTGTACTTAGCAAATTATCTGTCTACAGTTGTGTATGTGTGCTGTGTGAATACACACACTTGCAGAGGAAGGGAAAGAGAGACAAACAGACACAGATCCCAAAATGTACGCTTATATTGCAGTTGCAATTTTCATCAGTGGTGGAGTGAAGTAGTTTCCTTTTGTGCAGTGAAATGACGATAAAAGCGGAATGAAAAAGTGTGAGGCAAATCAAGCGATTTGTTACATTTTTTGCTGAGGACAATATTTCCTAGCAGACCTCAAAGAGACTCCCCACTAACGCGGTACTTCATCCTGATGGTCCATTTCATTTTCATTTCAAACTTTTTCGCACCATCCAGATTCAGAAGACTTTATTCAGTGGGGAGCAGAGCACACTTCAAAACCAAAAACGCAGACCATTAGTTCGCGTGATACACCAGCTAACTACGTCCCTTTTCCCTTTGGCGTGTTTTACCTCCACAAATACATACTAGTTCAAACAAATCAGCATTACCGCTTTCACTTTGCTCTCCGGATGTCTCATTATTTTTCCCAATAACTTTGAAGATTACAATAATAACGAGAAAATGCAAATCTATTCTGAAATACTAAAGAGATATACGGAAATATGTTATACTATATCCATATCAGCATACATCTTTGCATAGCTATAAGCTTCATAATGCCTCTAATGAAAGGGTTGTAAGTAAGCTTTATATGTGCACGGTATGCGAGCAAACATGGAAATGTGCGAAAGCTTTCATACAGAATTAAGTAGAATTCGATGGACAATTCTGATAAACGTTCATCATGTGGATTGCGGGACTTTCAGGCGGAGAACTACCTTCATGAGTCCACAAACACGTTCTATTTATTAAGAAATTAAATACTGAAAATAAAAGAGAACGAGTAGAAAGGTCTCGACACCATAAAGGTGAAGCCTAATTGTAGTTTTAGGGAAGCGAGTATTGTCCATTACTTCTGACAAAACTGCTCTTAAAAATGTTTTAATGACACGTTTGTGCAATTCAGCTATGAAACGGGAAACCCGTTCATACATACTAGACTCTTCTCGCTCTTATGCAACCTTTTCTTCCCTTTGCTAACCTGCGGTTTTTATTGTATATAAAAACCATCCATATCTGATTTAATATTTTCATCTACTATGTACACTGACTTTTTTTTACATACGTTTCTTTCTGCAGTTTGGTGTTGTGTCTGAAGCATGGCTTTCAATACGCCTTTTGTCCTGAATACTAAAAATCACATTTTCTACAAAACTTTGTAGATTTATATTGTGCGATTTTTTTCTTTTTGCATCGTCGTTTATGGTACTTGGACAATCATATGGAATGGAATAGAACACAAGATTTTGAGCAAAGGACCTATGAAGTCATTCAGGGCTGCAAGGGAAATTGAGAGTAAACAGGTTTTCAAAGTTTATCAGGAGGGAAAACCTTTCAGTTGTCCTATGAAACAATTGTTGGGAGAGGGTGGAACGTAAGTGAGAAGAAAGAGAATATGAACAAAGTACAGTAAAAGGAATGAAAAGGGTTGCAGCTTGGGGCCGAAGGGACGCTGTCCACAGTGCACTGCGTGAGGTGACTGATGGAGCTACACACACACACACACACACACACACACACACAATCACACACACACACACACCAAGGCATGATCAGATGCCCATCAGGATACTTCATCTCATAAGTAACTATTTTTACAGTTCAGATAACAGAGGAAAAGTACCTGTGTCTTTTGGAAATATTTACTGGTGAGATCATTATACATGACAGAATAAAGAACATAAGTTCCATTGATACTTCACCTTGGAGAAACTTTATTGATCTATGAAATAAATTATGCTGCATGGATCATTTTTTCACCAAATGAGTTAGAAAACTATACTTGATAATATGAGGGACACTTCAAAATGCTTGCCGCAAGATAACGAAAGATTTCACAACATGAACGCTGCTGAAACAGTTACAACTGCAAGTGAATTTTTCTATGTACTGGAAAATTTGCTTGTTGAAATGAATTTGTTTACTGATGAGATCCTTTTTAATAAGCAAAATGCGATGGAAATGGAAAGCGTTCTGCCTAATATAAGGATCTTATATTGAAAAAGATTCGCAATAAAATATCGACTCGAGCGATGGATTTGTACATCAAACTTTTATTTTCATCGGTGGAAGTTTCGCCCAATGAAAACCATTATGCATAAAAACATGTTTTAATGAGCATTTTTAGTGCAACGAAAAATCAAGGTCGACAAAAAAAAAATTTGGTTTCGTAATAATTTGTTCACTTCGTAGAAATGACCGTGTTAAAAGTCTTGTTACTTTACACGCTATCACAACCTACATGCATTATGAAACCAATTAGGAAAGCACAGTCTTTAAGCAGTGCTGTGGAAAATAAACTCTTACTTGTTTCTTGTAATTGCAAAAACTTATACATTTACCTTGTTCTGTTATGAAAAGTTCCAGCTTCTGGGAAACTCCTCATTTCATATATGGCAAACAAATTCACTCACAAGTGTTTAATGAGTGAGAAATTTTATTCAACATGAACTGTCAATGAAAAGTAGAATTCAGATGCATTAAAGATTTGAATTTGGTACTTAACCACGCATGAACATTCATAGAAATCGTACCCATAATTTGCCTTAAAAACAAATACCATCACAAATATTAAGTCAAATATACATGTAAAACATGTATCACATGATAAAGAACATCAACACATCTCAAACTTATATATAAACATGTTTTTAGCATCATCTGATCAAACTGGGTAGGACTGGAAAAGACTGAACCATACAGACTATAAAATATATTCTTATCTTTCTATCGGCCTCATATTCTGTCTCGCTTGACCGGACCGGCCATATATAAGCTTCTTTTCCTGCCCCGTCCTTACGCTTCAGTATTCTTCTCCTATACCAGTCACTAACAGTGCGAGAGAGAGAGAGAGAGAGTGAGAGAGAGTGAGAGAGAGAGAGTTTGTTCCTCTTTCGAGAAAGAACCTAGCTAATTGATAGAACCAGTTTCAGTATAATTATCCAAGTGTAAGCGTTGAATACCACATCCTGTTATTGCGAACTCCTTGTATTATACGATGGTGATGTATTCTGTATTAAAAGTTCACGATTCGTACTTCAAGCATTCCAAAATCAAAGCTTAAAAGAAGACATTTATTGTCGTCTTGAGCTACAGATTTGCGAAGAAGACACTATCAATACAACTTCAATGCAAGTCACACGACAAAACATAGTCTATTTTTGTTCAAAATTTCTAAACATCATTAAGTATATTCTTGGTTTTTTTCGGGCGGTTCTTTATGATAGCGTTAGCAAGTTTCTGTGCAAAAAACTGCCCTCTCCAAAATTCGTTGCAATTTCCTAAATCAGTATACATAGAAACTCGCTGGTAAAGAATTTTTTTACCGAGAATTTTGAGTAACAATCAGGGTAGCAGTCCTTCAATTGCGTTCTCAGCAGATTCCAAAACTGAGGAAGTCAAAGAATCTAGTCTGTAGAAAATCTACGCATGTAATGAATTCATATCTCACGCAGTAGCAGCGTCGACAAGGACAACGAAACCGAAATCACAACGTCCACTGGTGAGTTGGGAGACAGCAAATATGTAAACCTTCATGGAGAGTTACTCCGACCACCTACACAGGAAATCTTCCTGGCATTAATCAAAGTAACGCAATGCATAAGGATTAAAAAATAAGTGTTAAGTTTATGAATAAATGAAAGAGTTACTCATGCAAACCCCAAAAATTATGTGACTGTTAGAAAAAAAATGAGTAGAAGAATGAGAAAATGAAGTGATTATTAGTTTCATAAGGAAAAACTTCTATATATTTCTTCTGCAAGCTACACTGTTCTCTCATACTTTCATCCAACGCTTAGCAACAAGGAATGAATTACGGATAAAAAACCACGCAAATTCATCCTCG
>NC_087205.1:56646105-56698605 GCF_015104395.2 Macrobrachium nipponense
GATGAAGTTAATCCTCCTCGAGTTGTCTCACACTGAAGACTTTGGGGGAAGGGGCTGAGGGAGGAGGCTAAGGAGAACGACTTGATTTTTTTTTTCTCTCCTTGTGTTAATAGCCATCGCCTCGGCAGTTGAATCGCTTCAAAATCGAACTCTTTTTGATGATGAACACTGTCGGGGCTTGATAAGGGGAAGCAGGTGGTTATGGTAGAAAAAAAAAAAAACCGGTTGGTGTTAATCGTGGAAGAAATTTGAATGCCAGAAAAAAAATGAAAGCTTCGTAATTGACGCGAAAGCGATAAAACCCTTGGTAAAAAAAAAAATAATAGCAGGGAGAGGGAAAATATGATCATATGATTCGTGATTGGGATATTGAAGAAGACATGTTAATGCAACGAATGAAGAAAAGATTAAAATGATCCTTTAACGGGGTAAAGGATTTCAGTCCAGAGAGCAGGGCACTAAGGAAGGGGGAAAGGCAAATTCACAGAGATTAGAAATCGTGTAGGGTCATGAAGCAATGTGGGTGCGAAAAGGGAATGACACTGAGGACTGTACAGAGTACTACGGACAAAAGGGGAAATGCGAGGACGTATCAAGGGCAACAATTCTTTAAGTGGAAATAGAGGCAAAGGTAAAGTAACCAAAAAACGCACAAAAAATCAGCATTGCTGTCACAAAGAAGAAAACATTGAAAATAAAGCTGATGAAATTAATATTATTCAAAGAAAACTCATAACCACATGAGTCAATAAAATGGAAAAGTAAATCCACAGTAGTATGTCTAGATTTTGATATTTAGAATATATAAAAAGAAGAAAGCTTTCGATGACCTGCGCGGTCAGAGACTAACAAGGAGGACCGTGCAGGTCATCGAAAGCTTTCTGCTTTTCATATATCCTAAATAACAAAATCATGACATACTACAGTGGATTTAATTCTACATGAAAATTATTTTTGGTGTTATATACACAGAGAAATAACTACACTATCAGGTAATAAAACTGAGCTTAGACACAGTCTATCTACGACTAACTACGAAATCCACTAAGTCTATTTTATGAGGTTTCGTGAAATTTCAGTTCCAAAGAAGATTCCTGTAATTAAACAGGCACACTTGTCTCAAAACATGAACTCGAGCTCCATTGACTGTCAATTAAACTTCATAAAAACATATTCTTAAAACTATACGACTCAAAAATCTCTATTATTGAATTTGATATCGTTACCTCGGCCTCTTTCCTTACCTCTAGCTATGTCCCCATCCACTTACCGCACAGCTGCTGTTCCCTTTTCAGTATATGGATATTAGTTTGGGAGCAGCTCCTGAAAACATATGGGCCAAGATTTATGTTCGTGGAAGTCATGAGCTTAAGAAGCAATTTTGATGACCTACTGCGCGTTTAATACATCCCTACAATGTTTTTGTTATATCATGGCAAAGATACAAAATTTACTTTGGTGCTTTACGTTATTACAAAATTTCATCTTTGCATTCCAGATGAAAAAATAACTTTGCCCACGGGAATCACTTTTCCAAAGAAACGAAAGGAAAGGAAGTAAAAGCTGCACATTCTAGCTGGCCACTTTTCGTGAAATACAGAACAATGTTCTACATATCCCAGACATGAAAGGGATCAGACGTCATCAACCTTCTACGAAAGGTCTGGATAAATACAATCTGTTTGCGACGGGAGATGAGAGGCCAAGAGCCACATCAAAGCAAGTATTCTGTGCTTGCGTCGTCAAGACTAACATGCAAGGACCCTGAATATGCGAGCAAGATGAAGAGCATCATCATCATATGGAGTATTTCTTGGAATAAAAGCAATCGGTACGACTTTAGAATTCTTGAAATTAGATGAGTGACATCCAATGTTGCAAGCAGCCGATTTTTTTTTCTCTCTCTCTCTCTCTCTCTCTCAAAAGTACAGTGAATCTTTTGAGACATAAAAATTGAACTACGAAAATGCATTAAGGAAGGAAAACTCAAGTAATGTAAACGAATGCCCAAGATGCCACCCGGATACACTGGAAAAGGGTGAATCATTGTTCGCTGGACAGGTCTCGGACCATGAGAGCACTCACGGTCTTGAAGCAGTCTCTACACAACCACAGGATAACAACAGAACGATGGATGAGTTGGAAAATAAATTCATCTCATGACCAGAAAATATTTTCAACATTTTCCTCAATAAAACATGCGGCAACAAAAATAACTATAAGAACAGCAAGATGAGCAGCGACACCAGTTATATAATTAAAATAAGGATAGCTCGAATAAAGCTGCAATAATTAAATTAAGAATATTGATCATTACAATTTTATATCAAATACGTCTAACATTAATAACGATGTGAAATTAACAACGGGTATCTATAACCTTATGATAGCATATTAATAGCATTTTCCTTAGTGCTCGGGGTAAAAGTTGATTTACCTTATGGGAATTTTTTTTATTGTGGCTATTATAGCACTTGACAAGGACGCCATTCCACAATCGAGGCATTGATTATATATTATCGCTGGTTATCACCGAAAACAATGCGTTACCATTGAGAATCAAAAGGTTCTATCCTTCTGGTACCCAACCATCTACAGTAATAGAGAGTGGGACAAGACTTAGCTCCTCTCAGGAAAAAAGGGCTGTAGTGCGTATTTTATTGCAGCTGTTGACCTGAAGCAGCTTTACTTAGAAAGCTTGGACAATTGGCTATCACAGGTAAAATGTATACCGTTTTTTTTTTTTTTTTTTTTTTTTTTACGACAGCGAAAATTATATTTTATAATATACGAGGAAGTGGCATTTACCCCGTACTTCGGGTAAGGGGCTCTCGTGAATGGCGTCTTACCAATACTTGGAATTTTGTGGAGCCTCCCTATAAACCAATGCACATACACAATTATACATTTATTTTTAAGTACATGTACAGATATTATTGTGTACATAAACTATTATGCAACAGCTCCCTACTTAATGCAAAATCATGTATCTTTTTTTTCTGTGGAAGTTGAAACATATTATTTTCGCATAAGCTATCAAGGAATAACTCGTCTCGAAACATGTACATCTTTTTAGTCCTTTGGAACAACACACAGTTTTAGAGTGTATAGGAGCGTAAAAGTACATTTTTCGAGTATTTTGCTGAATGCTTACAACTCTGTTTGCTAAGCCTTTATTAACAGTTCTGACATAACCAAACAAATTCACTTGATCATACTTCATGAGGTCATTTTTTTTAAATGTGCATTGCTCTCAGTGTCTCCTAAAATACTATTCTCCACACACCATACAAGGCCACCCTTTCACATACGACGAAACTTGACCTGGAATCTCCTTGTTTGTGTTTGAAACTTTGCTGTGTATGTTGAATAGGTATAGATTTACTTATTGATCAACCAATTGCTTATTGAACTGTGAATGTTGTCTGGATACTTTTACCAATAGCAACTGATTCTTCCCCTTAGTCACGAGCAAGTTGTGACGCCAGTCTCATGAAAATTCCATACTTGTCGTGCACGATAGATGCCTCCGGGAAAAACTTCACAGGAGACTGGAATATGTTGCGACCTGCGAACAATTAGATTTTACAACTCTTGGTGCCCTCGTGGACTCTGGTTTCTTTACTGATAGGATGAGTTTCTTTGCATGAAACCTAGTAGTCAAATATTTTCCTGCCATCTTTGATGTCTAGCAAAATCGGTTGGGAATTGGGAACCTTCGGCTTTTTTCTACAAAATCAAATACAAACTGTTGTGCAAAGTCGTTTTAATGCCCAGGGCGGGCATATATCACTCGAGTATTTCATAAAAATCTTGTTCGAAATGGTAAAGGAAGTTAATGCCAGGATTCGATTCTTAACATTTTGGATGCTTAGAATAAGTTCTTGTTACTGCTTACATACCCTGTAAAATATTGTCTTCATTTAAAGGACATGTTTCCATTTTATAATCAAGCGCCATTTCTTTTCAGAAAAAGATGTCTCAGAAAAGAAGAGTTAAAAATGACTTCACAACGAACTAGTGAGGAAAAGTTCAACAGAATAACATCAAAATTAATGTCACAGATAAGTATAAAAAAAAATGTAAAAAACATGACCAACATTATAAAGGGATATAGAGCTCCATAGCAGGATTCTCGCCCCATAACATGACCTTTTTTCACCCTATATGCTATGTTGGCGTAAACCAACTCTCATTCTCCTATAGCAATAGTCTCAGGTTCGTATTGTAATGAAAAGCAATCTCAAGCCGTAATACTGACTTTGCACACAAAATATGTTTACAAAATATCACTAGCGTAAAAATATACTTAGAAGAAACGTGGCGACAAATAATCATTTGCTGACGAATTCTCTTTTATCTTTTTTTTTTTTTCCTTTTTTATGCAGTAGGCTGAAGACAGACGGCGTTGATACCTTGATGAGCTGATTGGGATGTACCGTTATCTGATTAATGAGAAATGTCGGGTGAGGGGGAAGAGACACTTTAACCTGACTGGGACCTTTTATCCAACTCTACCTCTATATAGTACATATACGTATATATATATATATATATATATATATATATATATATATATATATATATATATATATATTATATATATATATATATATATGTGTGTGTGTGTGTGTGTGTGTGTGTGGTGTGTGTGTGTGTGTGTATGTAGAGAGAGAGAGAGAGAGAGAGAGTGCAGGCCACTTCATATTTGCAGGTTTGCAACTAGATTTACTTATCTTCCAAGCCTCATCGAATTAACTACTTGTTACAAGCATATGGATACGTGGAGTAGGTATACGTAAAACTTTCCGTGGTCCATTCTGAAGATGAGGATTTGTTTATTTTCAGAGAACTACTGATGATGATCATGGTAATTTTAACAAATATTTGTTGTATGTAAGTGTAAATTTTTAACAAATATTTGTTGAATGTAAGTGTAAATAAAATATTCATTGTATGTAAATGCAAAAATCATCTCCAAAGAAAAAATTTCGCAAAGAACGCCAGTTTGATCTTCCTGGCCTTTTCTGCATTATGAATCTGGAACTAACCTAAAATCACCACTTTGCTTTACATGATTTTCGTCTCACCACAAACCGTTATTTGTGTATAAGAATCTGAAATTTATAAAAATGTAACCTATAACAATGAAGAATAGTTGCCAGCAGTCTACTTAGCGTTTAAAACAAAATCTCTGAGAGTGAAAATACTTAACATCATCTGTTTAGGTATGTTTATAAATAACTATGGTGATCCCTAAATAATATCTAATTATTTGTAGCCGAAACTGCAGCTCATGCACAAATGAAGGACTACAGAGACTGTGAGGGGGAAATAAATATAAATACTATGGGCAATGGTACTTTATTACTAATTATTATCATTTCTTTCATCACTGATTCAGATTAAACTCGAGACACCGAGTGCCTCTCCATCCTTTTATTTTCCGAATGGCATTTTCATTCCTCTTTCTAACTACCACAAAAATCGCCTTAATGACTGACCCACTTTCCGGGTTAAGGAACACGTTCCCCTTCGGATATCCCCTATTATCGTACAAAGGCTTCTACATTGGAAGATGAAAGGATGATGAATACTCTTGCAAGCCAATTATACGCAAAACTTTTGGGGAAATTCCTCGTACTCAGCAAGTTACATCTTTAATTTATACCCAATTAACCTTCAGACATATCAAAAGAGCTATACATAGAAATGAGTAGTGATTTCTGAGGAACTCTCAAAACTCAACAGCCACTTGTCTACACGTAGTTTCAACCGCAAGAAATACCTTTCTTAAAAATAATGAGAACATTATTTCGGAATTCAATGGATGATTTCAGTATGTGCGGTATATACACAAGAGGGGTTAAGTGAAGTAGACTACAGAATTCCATAGAACCGTAGGAAGTTTGAGGGACTGGTAAAAGATTAATTTATTTCTGAAGTTCGTTATTATAAGATCTTATAAAATAAACAGTGATACTACACAATGGATAATGAATGAATAACTACCAAGCCTCATGATATCATAGACTCAAATAGTTAGTATACAGAAAATAAATAGTTGTCATTTTACACCTCAAAAGTGAGCTTTAACCAATTGTATTTCACAGAGGTTGCTAAATGTGAATCAGCCTACCTGCCCATCAACACACAATCAGCTCTCAAGCCAACGCGGGGAATGGTTTAAAAAACAAAGGCAATGGTGTTATGACAAGGAATAAAGTCTAATGACAAGGAATAAAGAGAGCCCAGTGACAAAGGAAGAGGAATAATTACTAACGGAGAAAAATCCAGTGAAAAAAGTCCAAGCGCAATAATCCAACTGTGACACAACGAAATGTTGACTTAGGAGACACGAAGGGTTCGGACCCGTTCAGAGGACATCGAGAAAATCTCATAAAGTCCTCAAAGAGATCATTATGAATTTCTACACTGGCTGTCAAAAGGAGCAAGAAGTTCTTGAATGAAACGAGCATCGTATATTATGGACCAAAAGCTTGTAAACTACAAATATGGAAAGTCTTGATATAGGTAATGTCAATTCCTCTATGCTTCAACAATACCTTAGGAGGAAGAAAAGGCATGTTTGTGAAAGACATTTCTAACATAAAAGACCATATCCATAGATACTCAATAAACCATTAACTTACCAAGAAGCATGCCAAAAGAATGATAACAATTGACTTAAACATAAGTGTAGAATTAATTCCGCTGAGCTATCCAACTACCGTTGTGTGTTAAACAGAAACGAAATTAGGATAACAGAAAATAAAAAAAGATGAAAAAAAGGTAATTTATATAAAAATAAAAATCTATAATGACTGACTTTATAACATTTTGAAATGTAAACGTCATGAAAACATACGGCATTTGGACACGATTCTAAAGATATGAAAATGTTTAAAAGTTATTTTCACGAGAGAGAGAGAGCGAGGGTAGGAGGCAAAAAACCAAAAACAAACAATTTATCTGAAACTACTGAATTACTGAGATCCTTGCCAAGGATTTGTGCTTGGAAGGCTCAATTTTCAGGGCGACAGAACAAAACGAACTGAAGGCAAATCTAGAAAAGAACAACATTCTACAAGCAATAGAAGCCACCGGGTACATTACAAGAAAAGCCTAGGTCGGAAAGAACTGGTTGCTGGTTGGAAGAAGATTTTAGCTATAATATATGGATCCCAACCACACTTTGAGCTATTCATTGTTTTTCTTTCTTTAATCAAAGCTGATTCTACCATCTGGCTTTTGAACTGACAATTGCTGCTATAAATTATATGTGACAAATTCCAGTTAATTATGTTGCCTGTGGTTATTTATGTGGTTAAAAATAGCTGAGCTCCGCTGTCCATACCCAACTGAACGTTCATGTTGTATTAATCTCTAGGGGAGTGATTTTCCTGTAAAGCCAATGTAAAATTGATCGCAGTCAAGGCAAGGGATTTCATATACACTTGTGTCTTAGGTGATTGGCTTTTGTTGGACGTTAATCAGGGATTTGGCTAAGGTATTTGGATAGGTAAAAGACCAGAGAGATGTCTAAAAAAAATTGAAAAATCCCACACCTGGACAGGATTAGGAAATTAACACAGACCCTTTTGTTTTTACCTGCCCAAATATCTCTGCAGGAAATCAATACCCCAGAGATTAATACAACATAAACGTTCAGTTAGGTATGGACAACAGAGCGCAGCTAATTTTAACCCCATAAATAACCATAATCACAGAATAAACTGGAATTTGCCACTTGTAATTTATAGCAGCAATTCCTGGTTCAAAAACAAGATGGTAGAATCAACTTTGATTAAAGAAAGAAACACCGCTTTTTCTCATTCATTACCTGACTGAAGAGAGAGACAACAGGTCTCTGAAAAACAATATTTACTTTTTACATTTTGGCCGTATTTTGGGTTCCTTTCATTAGATGGAATTCTGTTTTAACAGAATATATTTCAGTGTATATATATATATATATATATATATATATATATATATATATATATGTGTGTGTGTGTGTGTGTGTGTGTGTGTGTGTGTGTGCGTGCGCGTGTGTGTGTGTGTATGCATTAGCGTGTATATAGACTGAGCTTTCGTATAAATAATATGTTATATATATGTATTGTACGATAGTTCAGTGTATATACACGTTAATGCATACACACACGCGCGCACGCACACACATAATAGTGTGTGTGTATGTGTATATATATATTATATATATATATATATATATATATATATATATTATGTATAATTATATTTCCAAATGTCTACATCAAGTCTCAGTATTTGATATCATTAAAAAAAAAATAATACATTAAATGCACATTTCATCAGGCATCAAAACTAATTTCTCGGGTCCGTGCTCCACCAAGGCCACCGAATCCTAAATATATCAAGAATGACAGCTCGAGTATCTGTGCTGTGTCGCAATAACAGAGCAAAATGAGTAAAAGAAAAGAAAAACATACCACACTGAAGCAGAAGATACGAATAAACTCGGGCAGCATTCCACCCAGTAGTGAGTCATTGCTTATATCACGATGAAAAAAAAACAACTTTGACTACAAGGAAATTGCACAGACCATAATGACCACCGACGAAATATGCATCGGCTGAGTAGAGTGTTTTATAGGCTAAATTTCCGAGAGGTAATGTGATTCGAGAAATGGAGCGGAGGGAGAGAGAGATTCAGATCTCTTCTTCCCAGCAGGACATTTTACCTGTTTTCAGTAGTCTGACTTAAGTAAACAGAGAAACCATTCAGAAAGAAAAAGAGCTAAATCAAGCTATTTAATTCTGAAGTTTATAATGATGAAAATAAACATATTTTCACTGTTTCAGTATAATAATAATGATAACAACAACAACAAAGGAAGAAGAGGACAGGCAAAATTATAATTTGCCTCTTTCATTAAGATTACAAAGGAAAATGAAAAATTCTACCGAGAAACTAGCCTAGGTTTCGACAAAATAATATCTTTTTGGCTGGTGCTGCATACTCGGGTTACTGTGTATAGTAGAAACATTACATTCCAAGGCATACACAAGAATGTCAGCTATAAGTCACTTGCTCAGGTTGGCTCTGCTAATGCTAATAGTTCCTAATGGAATTCTCATGATTCTCACCATTATTTCTACTGCAAAAACCGAATACCATCTCTACCCTCAATATAAAAAAAAGAGGTAATTGCAAGCATATGTCTAAATTTAAACTAACCTTGGGCCATGGGTGCTTCCTGGCCTGGAGTTTTATGCTCCTGGAACCCCCTTTAATCTTTTATAAAGGAACAAATCCTTCTGTAGCAGAACCAAGGATGGCGCATCCTATTTGACTACGGAGTTGCTATCTTTTAAAATCGAATTTGTCCTGACGATATGTTCTGATTGCTAAAACACATGATACGACCAAAGAAGAACTAGTGATTTCCATCCCTCCAATATTTTGGTAAGCAGAGACTCCTGGCTACATTTCGATATTAGTATAAGCAGCCACCAGTTATTCTATTTTTCAAAAGTGATATTAGAAGTTTCCTTCTTTCTCTAAAAATGAAGAAAAAATTAAGCAATACAGCATGCAATTTTGAAGAACAGGAATGTTATTTATCGTTGTGGCTCTTTTTAAGATGCACTGTAATGACACAGATGAAAGCTAACATCAAAATTGTTGAAGATGCTCAAATTCAAACAGACGAAAGAAAATGACAAAGAAAATCAATATGTTTTGTTTTGAATGGTGTTTTTACGTTTCATGGAACTAGCGGTTATTCAGCAACGGGACCAACGGCTTTACGTGACTTCCGAACCACGTCGAGAGTGAATTTCTATCACCAGAAAATCAATATGATCTGTGTGTAATATTAACCGTAATATGCGCAAAGAAAAGTTAAATTAGTTCCAATCTCAAAATTGTACATTTAATACCATCTAATTCCTGATAAGAAATACGTTATGCGATGCATAATATATTTATACCCATATTTCACCTACATATTGTCCATGAAAGCAAGCGACTTAAAGCCATTATTTTCCGCTCCCCGACAACCAACATAAACTGCCAATACTATCTAGTCTAAAAGGATCAGAAATTTCTGACCTAACTGAATAAAGGTCTCTGACCTTTCGAGTGACAGGTTCAAATTCTCGGAGTCGATGGTTAAGATATTCACGGTTGGATGAAATATCAAAGAGGTACACAGGATTCAAGAGAGGTTAACTGTATCTAGGTATAAAAGTTGAATTTTTACACAAGGATGTCATCTGAACGTTCTGGGAAGAAAACGCGTGACCTTTCTTAAAATATCTCAGTATTTACATGAATTACATCTGTGCATCTTAAAAAAGTATCTAGCATCATGAAAGTCGTTCAGAGTAGAAGTCTTCTCTCTCCCCGCTCTCACTGAGCAAATTGTATCTCGGAAATTCTACCTCATTCTTAAATGCGTTTATCAGAGGAACCCGGTATAATTCAATATTCTCTCTTCCCTGCCTTCTCTCGCTTTTTAATATGTCCCGTTCATCCGTTCGGCGGTGTCCTCAAGTCAGTCTTTCCCTTGTCACCTTGGTGTCCTTGGGGTGGACAATATTGCCTCCTTTCCTTCCATTTCTCTTGCCTTTCCACCATTCTCGGTGGAATGAACCCTTTCACAAACTACAATAAAAAAGAAACATTACTCCCCCCCTCCCTCCGTTGAACCCTTCTTTCCCTCCCTCGATCCCAACTGCTCACTCTCCCTACTCGCTGCCCTCTTTTCACCGCTTCTCTACCGATGGCGACGGGTCTCGGACTGCCTCGGTCTTGGTAATATCTATATCTCAGGCGGCACCGACATGACTTCTGTTGATCTGAGTGAAAACCTTCTAAAGGACGAATAAATACGTTATACTCTAAAGGAACAGGTCAAGAAAATTATATTTTATTACTAGCGTAAAAGTACCTCAAATTAGTAAAGAATATAGAATCAATAATTACGTAGTATCACTGCTACTTAGACCTTTGCTACTACTACTACTACTACTACTACTACTACTACTAATAATAATAATAATAATAATAATAATAAGAAGAAGAAGAAGAAGAAGAAGAAGAAGAATTACATCAGGAGCACGACAAACAAGCTAGGGCAAAAGCTTTGATTATGGAATACTTATAAAACAGCAGCTTACTATGGTCTTCTGCGCCTGAATGGTCTGAGTATTTTGTATTTGTGTATACTGAAATTTGTAAATTTGTGTATATTGAAATTTGTGTTTATTGAAATTTTTCCCAGCAGCTTGAGTTTTCATTAACGCTTTTCACAATTCTACTTGATATAAACCAAAACGTTTCTGCAACAAAGGCGCAAGCGTTTTACTATCAAACAGTAACATACACTATATATATATATATATAGATATATATATATATATATATATATATATATATATATATATATATATACACATATGTGTGTGTGTTTTCAAGTATATGTATATATCACATAATTACAGGTATGTGCTTTCATGTACAATATCCCAAATATGAAACACTCCTACGGATTAACGTTCTTATGGCAATAGCAGCCAACTAGGAAATTAGTGAACAGTAAAAAAACACAAGATGTACAACTGTAGTACAGTCACCATATTCCATATATGTCCCAGATTACTGAATTTATAACGTTCAATAAATTCACAGCACTGTCGGCTTGAATTTTATCATACATGTATATCGTAAGTTATACTTAGTTAAAATAAAATCATACTGAAGGTATCAATGGGCAGATTAATACAGCTGACAAAATCAATTATTATCAAGTATGAGGGATAACTGAATTCAAATGATTCATATCAAAGGCACCGCAAAAAAGACAGGGAGATATTGGCACAATACTGGAAGCGAGATATGGGTACCTCTTGCAGACATTATTTGTTTAGTAGAAACAGTCGTACATTTTGTGAGTTGGGGAACGAATTTATTCTAGGGATTGGTTATCATTCAATATCCTTACCAAGGCACCTACTCATATTCTTCAACCAATGTGCTTCCATTTGCTGCAACTGATTTTGAATACCTGTAAACCCCAACTTTCTCTCTTTACTCACGCCAGACCGAGGTTTATTCAAAGCTTAATAACTGACCAATGAGAATGCCATAAAATAACTCTTACATATAGTTAAAAATATTGTTAAGCCGTTTCTTTTGTCAACAATGAATTTGGAAAACTTTATTTCAGTATATATTATTAAATATGTCAGCATGACAAGTTTCCCCAAATATCAGAATTACATATAACATTTATTCTCAAAACCAAATGAGCTGGATTGAAACAAAGAGACACACGGCGGAAAAAAATATAGATGAGGGAATGACACGCACAGCATTGGCCAGCGCTGGTAAAGAAGAATAACTTCACCAAAAGCAGGAGAAATGATTCATTAAAGATCAAATAGGACTACTTCAAAACTTATGAGCTATTTCCTGAGGTGCTCACAGTCGTGTCTCAAAAATGCTTCCCTATTTTTTCACAGTCGAATTGAATCAAGTTTACACTGGGAAGATGATAAAACGATTATATTTCTTCAAGAGACTGAGTGAAATGAGAAGATGGATTGGTAAGAAAGAGCTAAAAGATTCTAAAACCCATAAGATCTTAAAACCACACATATCGTAAAAGTATTAATTAATTCCGAAGACGCCGAATCTCTATCTACTGGGGGAAACATCATTACTCTAAAATGTTGTAAGCACTTGCAAAGAAAAAGGGAGAAGAAAGGATAAAATAGATAGAAGGGAAAATAAATAAACTCCGATGCAATCAATGTTACCCCGTACATTATTACAGTAATACATAATTACCAAATTATTCCCAAGTGATGTAATAAATTTGATTTGCATTTCTCTCTAGGTAAAACAAACTCTAGAGACGACAGAAAAGGAGGAAACTGAAGTGACTGTTCGTAACCGTACATATGATAATTACGAGACAAAATGTGATCATGATCAAGGCTACAAAATATGGGATGGCGGGATGCGGGGTGAATGACAGGGCCTAAAATAAATGTATGCAACCGGGATACGATTTTTTTGAGACCTGATGTAATACTCTACGCCAGGCACCCCAACAAAACGATGATGGCATTATTTTATACTATAATATATCAGTCAGGTAAGGTAAACATAGCTATAAATATCAGCTAGCAAAAGGTTACCCAAAGAAAATTTAAATATCAGTTATAGCTAAAGCTGCAAAAAGAATCAATGAGATGCGCGACTATCTTGCGATAACCTAACTTTTCTGAAATTATATTCTAACTTAACTGCAGACGTTGCTCACGTGAAGGGAAATGTCATAAGTTTTTCAAGGTCAATTGAAAGCAACGAAAATATTGTAGTGGAACTAAAACGCCCAATTTGGAGATACGACACCAACTGTTTAGCGATAGTAATTCCCCAGTGAATTATGGAGGTTTTCATTGACGGAGATAAGCACCGCTCTTCTGAGCAGCTGCAACGTCGACTTGAATAACAATTAGCATAACTCGATCATTAAAGTTCCAAGTGATTTGGATGAAAATATTTATAGCTGATCAAAAAAACGACAGGTGACTCATTTTCAATGTCTGCACAGAATACAATTTCTCGATATAATGTTGTTCGGATCCCACAATAAGCTGTAGGTCCCGTTGCTGGGTAACCAATTGGTTTCTGGTTTCTAGCCACGTAAAAATATCTAATCCTTCAGGCCAGCCCTAGGAGAGCTGTTAATCAGCTCAGTGGTCTGGTAAAACTAAGATATACTTAACTTTGCACAGAATACCGAGTTGTGCTTTTCTAACAGAAGCTCCAAATCGCTGAGCTACTTGAAAGTTACTCAGAAAATTTACAAAAATCTAGATGTCCATCTTCTACAAAATGCGTTCTTTATAAATATTTGCGAGACCCAATGAAAGCTATTGAAAACAAAACGAAGACAATTTTAGTCCAATACATCGTGAACAGCGAGTGACGACGAAACTTCTACGTCCAAAAGTAGTTCCCTCACATTAACTGAACAATTAGAAAATTCGCATCTCAAAGTTTCCCAAAAGAATGATGAGACATTGGTCACTTTCCCACATTTCTGCCCCAACAACGCCAGTAAATAATTAAAGCCTTTTTTCCTGTTTTCCGTGTAAACGAAGCTAAATTACTTTTCCCGAAGTCAAATGTTCTTTGAGACTTCAACGTGTGTACAATACCATCTCGTTTTGGAATACCATACAACATCGTTGATTGTCTCATTGCTACCATAAATAATTGTCATTTAACAGGAAACATCTTCATACATAAATTATAATTTAATAACAATAGTCATTCCTTCAATGAAGCAATTTTGATGATGAAAAATACTCATGCTTTTCATCGCAGAGAAGGTTTTCATCGCAGAGAAGGTTAAGCACAAGGCATCTTGGGTTCTTTGGAATTTCGAGCTTGTTTTACTCCTAGATAGGCCAGCTGGGGAATTTTTCGATTCTATTAAATCATGTTTTAGCGTGTGGTACCTACAGGCACCACGTGCCACCTCAACCTGGCCAATTCGGTAACTTCCGCATTTTTGTATATAGCTTCAAGGCGAGTGCAGCAAGTTCAGCTCTCCTTAGGTCTTGTTTGTTTGTTTGTTTGTATGGTGTTTTTACGTTGCATGGAACCAATGGTTATTCAGCAACGGGACCAACAGCTTTACGTGACCTCCGAACCACGTCGAGAGTGAACTTCTATCACCAGAAATACACATCTCTCACACCTCAATGGAATGCCCAAAAAACCTTAGAACTGATAGCCAAGAGGCGCAAAATAAGCTGTTAGGATTGAAGGTATCCCACGCTTCCATTAAAAGGACTTTTTACACATAAAAACATAATGAGGATTGTGAATATATATATATATATATATATATATATATATATATATATATATATATATATATATGTGTGTTGTGTGCTGTGTGTGTGTGTGTTATACATACACAGACACACACATACACACACATATACATAATCAAGTATAAAAGGCCCATTAAAAAACACCTTGGTGTAAAGTAAGGATTAGATTTCGGTGGTCCGACTACCACCCTTATCAAGCAGTCGTCAGACCACCGAAATATATTACTTAGCTTTAAACCAAGGTGTTTTAATGGGCATTTTATACTTGAGACGTATCCTGTTTTAACAGAATGTATTTATATATATATATATATATATATATATATATATATATATATAAATATATATATATGTGTGTGTGTGTGTGTGTGTGTGTGTGTGTGTGTGTGTGTGTGTGTGTGTGCGTGTGTGTTTTCACCTTCCTTCATGGTTTCTACCTTTATATATATATATATATATATATTATATATATATATATATATATATATATATATATAGAGATAGAGAGAGAGAGAGAGAGAGAGAGAGAGAGAGAGAGAGAGAGAGAGAGAGAGAGAGAGACGTGCCAACCGATCAGCTCTTCAACGATTTGGGAACAATATTTCGTTGGGTACAAAGTACTGACGTATCCCCATTTCGAAAAGTCAAGAAGTTCCGTCCCTAACTTATTTGCATCACTCCCTGGATGGAATTATCTTAATAACTTAATGCAAAAATATTTTCTTTTTCTTAGACTTTTTATTTATAATCAATTTTGAAAAAGATTATGTAAGCAAAAATTTGGTAGGGTGAAAGTAAAATGGTTTTGATTATTCTTGAAAATAATAAAATTACAATGAATTGTTTTGCTTTTCTTAATGTGACTGATTCCACTTATTATTATCTGGTGGCCACCATGTTCTGATGGATATATATCTGTTAAAGTAAAGGAAAAAAGACACATCATCTGAATACAGCCCAATAAGTTTTTTTTTTGACAGTAAAAGGTTTGAAAGGTGTAACACCTTTCAAACCTTTTACTGTCAATTTCCGTTAGAGAGGGTGGAAGTAAGATGGAAGAAAGAGAATATGAACGGAGGTACAGTCAAAGGAATGAAAGAAGTTGCAGCTAGGGGCCCAAGGGACGCTGCAAAGAGCCGTAAGTAATGCCTACATTGCACCGAATGAGGTGCACTGACGGCACTACCACCCTACGGGGATTTTTTGTGCGATACCGTTCTTGCGCGCAGGTTTGTTTCTGTCATCTGAAAAACACTCATAATAACACCATCTGTAAGTGACACGTAATTCTATAAATCTAAGACCTAAACTAAGCAAGACACTGGTCTTTTTACAAACCAAAAACTAGTTTACATGATATCGTGTAGGAAAGTGAAACCGATTTTGAATCCACCCATTACTTCTCGACGCGGCCAGATTCACATTTAAGTAACCAAAACTGAGATCTTGTTTAAGTGTTTACTTTGGGTTACCATACTTAAGTTAGTTAAGTCTTTATAGAGTAAGGTTTTTCTATATCCTTTTATACAATCTGCAGTTTGGCATAGATTTACGGCATCTTTCGTAGTCCTTGTCACTCAAACCTACGCTGACTTGTAACAGTTATATAAATGAATATTTTGCTGTCCGTTCAAGGAATTCTCATTCAACTACGTGGAACATCCTGTATTCAGTTTTATATTGAAAACATTACTTTGTATTCATAGTCGTATTACTATAAATCTTTGAATGGACAGATTTTAAATGTTTTTATCTTCAACTTTAACTGTTGCCCATGTGGCTATGTAAAAACAAAACCAAATCATACAAAAAGATTTTGATTTAACGAGTCTAGACTTTTAATGTGGCTGTTTAATTCTCACGGGGAGAGAGAGAGAGAGAGAGAGAGAGAGAGAGAGAGAGAGAGAGAGAGAGAGAGAGAGTCGACTGAGTTTGCGCGTTATATCGAAAGCATTCTAGGCTGCCTGTATGTTGTCTTCAGCTGTTTTAATCTGTAAAATATATATATATTTTTAGGCCATGCGCACCAACGACAGTAAGTGAGAGGCTACAGTTAGGAAATCAAAGTTTTAGCGCACTTGCCAGGAGAGCAGTAGTGTCTGCTTATCATGATGTTACGTCATTCCATTACAAATGTACTACTGGAGAAAGTATCTCACATGAGGCCTTCATATTTTGTAAAAAAAAAAAAAAAAAAAAAAAAAAAAAAAAAAACTACTTCTATTCTTAAGATCAATTTTCATAAAGAGCAAAGATGATGTTCCAAACTGTCTTTTTTTCCAGGAAAAGTATTCCGGTATTTAAATTTAATTTAACATCAGTTTTATTTTGCAGTTTCCACGCTTCCCTATTTTCCAAAACTATTTCGCACTTATCTGCGAGAGCTACATTTTCCACATTCAGTTTCATCATTTCCCTATACTTTTATTTTCACTCTTTCTTGTTTCATTAATTTTCGTCCGGATCCTGGTTTCATGCCCGTCGAGTCTTTTCTTTTTTTCTCCCCTTCTCCCTCTGGTCTTCTTTCTCCTTCCTCGTCCATTTTACCTCTCTTTCTGAGAAGTCTCCACTTTTTTTTTTCTTTTTTTGGTCGTGGGTCCTTAAGACATGACGCCCTTCAGGAAAGATTGTTTCGGCACCATCCGCCCTAAGTGGAATCGGAGACGATCCTCTTTCTAGCTTAATTTCTCTCCACTCTTGCTCTGGGCATCTGTCTGTTTGTCTGCGTCTATGTCCGTCTGGCCGGCTGGCTCTCTCTCTCTCTCTCTCTCTCTCTCTCTCTCTCTCTCTCTCTCTCTCTCTCCACACACACCTAGGTATCACCAATGTGTGCAGTTATTAAATAAAATGCAAAGCCTACAGCTACAAATAACAAAATATATATGGCTGTGACGACATATTGTCGAAAATACGGTATTTGACCCAAAAACAGAAGTAAAATGTTAGAAAGCTAAAGCAGTTCCAAGTTACTGCGAAGACAAGTACTTAGGAATCGGCCGTGAAAACAAAATGGTTATCAGCAACAAACTAAAATTAAATATATGACGATATTTTAAGTATTTTAGCATTCCAGTTTTTAAGGTAACCACTGATTTCGAACAGGCAACATATAATCAAGTGGCTCGGTAATTTCATAACTGGTATCAACGAGTCTTTTTTTTCTACTAAATTTCAAAAGTCCATCCGCAACATATAATCAATTTGTGGAAATCAGAATACCACCGCTGCCACAATGAACACAAAACAGTTAGAATTACTGCTAAAATAAACAATGTAATAAACAGCAATTATCCATATCGACAAGCCTTAGGTAAACATCTCTTAAACTTCTAGCATTAATAAAATATTTGGAAGGTATCAAATAATTCCATTCCAGCTAACATGCATCCGGGGAGCCGACGAACAATTGGAGAGCCGTATTTAAACCGATGTAGAATTAATGAGACAAAGCAGGAGTTCTCTCTCTCTCTCTCTCTCTCTCTCACGAACTGGAGCTGGCGTCCCATGTACCAGCAACACTTCCTCGTCGAGCGAACTCATGAAGCATTACTGTCGTGAATCCGTCGAGGCGATGTGCAATCGCTCTCATGAATTATAGAACCGGCCGCCGTCGTTCGGGAGTGGACGCCCAACACATAAACGAATGACAACTGCACCGTTGTAACGTGTAACCCGAATCTAGCTGACGGATAATTGCAGCAATACGTTATTAAAGGGGCAAAAGAAAACGTGGGGGTCATTGTTACTCTGAGAACTTCAGGTTCTAGAAGATTAAGAGACTACGAACAAAAGGCTAAAGCAACGGTAGCTTTAAGCTCAAAAGACCGGCCTTCCACTCTCTAAAAAAATAAATGAATAAATAAAGTAATGTGTTTGACAAAGGCTCCGTAGTATTATTTCAATTAAAACCTAACATTAGAAATATGCGTAGATAACCTTAAGCCAGCATTTTGCTCTACCAGCACCCACTGCAACTCGGGCTGGGTATAGGGGTCAATTATTAAACAGAATCTAAAAACTACACCAAAGAAAGGCTATATAAATATTCTTGAAAAAAAACCAAAATTCTTTAAATTTTGTAGATCGAAATGTAGAATTACAACTCTTCCGAATACCTGACATAGCAAAAATTATTTCTTTATATTGTAAAACATGGAAAAACACCGTTTCACTGCTCTGAGAGGTTTTCATAAAGACAATAACATTCAATTTGTTTAATTCCTATTTTACTTCTGATATGTCAAACTACTGAGTTACTTCATCGCTTTCAGTTCTCAACACTCAAAGAAGACATAAGCAGATTAAAAATCTATCAATAAGGATGATACAAGACGGTGTAATACAATATTTTTATTTTACAGAACGTGATGCTTATTACAAAGATAGATGCAAAACCTGTAAGTCAGTGAGAAGTTGATCTCTATAGGCGTGTGTGGGTATGCGTGTGTGTGTGTGTGCCTGGTTGGGAGTATTCGTTTTTCTTGTTATCAGGAAACCCTTGATTACTAATATAATAAATGCATAAACGAGGACAACTCTAACGGAGAAGTCTTAGAATAGCAAGACCAACAAAAAACTACTACCAGGCATTAATTATTGGAATGAATATCATTTTTATGTGATTTTAATGAGTGTTTTAATGAAATGATAAAGGGCTACTGTCTCGGAAGATATCAGGAGAGTTAGGATAATCTTATTGATATTAATTTAGAATTTTATGGTGTTGGTGTATTACTGCAACTCATTACTGTGTATTAATAAGAGTTATAATAAGTTTTTGAGACTTAAATTCTTTTATTTAATCTTTTTACACAAACGCACACACACATATATACATTATATATATATATATATATATATATATATATATCTATATATATATGATAATATGTATGTATATGTGTGTAAAAAAGACACACACACACACACACACACACAACACACATATATATATATATATATATATATATATATATATATATATATATATATATATATATATATATATATATATATATATATATATATATATATATATGTGTGTGTGTGTGTGTGTGTGTGTGTGTGTGTGTGTGTGTGTAAAAAGATTAAATAAATGAATTTAAGTGTCAAAAACTGATTATAACTCTTATTAATACACAGTAATGAGTTGCAATAATACACCAACACCAAAAAATTCTAAATTAATATCAATAAGATTATCCTAACTCTCCTGATATCTTCCGAAACAGTTTTCTTAAACAAAAAATTTCAAAAGTCCTCTTTATAGGTTTAAAAGTGCCGCACAGCACTGAGGGCTTCACAAAGATTTTTCCATCCAATTCCACAGATATCGCAGCCATTAAAACTATTCTCTTTTATTAAGGCACGCGGGATTTCTGCGGTGCACTTTTGATATATAAATGTATGCACGTTTATATCACCCGGTTATAGAACACGATATAAACGTTATAGAGACAGTAGAACAGAAATACCGAGAACTTGAAAATACTCGGTTATTATCCAAATAAAGGCCACAAACTGGAAGCAATAAAATGAAACTTTTCACTCTCTTACGTTTATTCAATTTTTGATGCTCATCTTGAGCAATAAATATAAATTCGTCGTTATTGGCAAACAAAAAAGAATTACAAATAAACAGTACACTGTAAGAGCTTGGGTTTGATGAGTGTTGTCTTGTTGTGCTTAATTAGGCCACTTTAAATTGTTCTGTTCGTCTTAAGATAAACAACAAAATGTTCTCACTTCATTAATAGACGTTTTCCAGGTGTCAGATAGACAGACTGCGAGAATCTTTTTAGGACTTCCCACACATGTCATTTTTCATCAATTTTAAATTGCTTTACTCAAGTCTAGAGTAAACCGTTTCCTGAAGTTCCGAATTGTTAAAATTATTGTTCTGAATTCGCCAAGTTGTAAATGACAAGTTAATGAAACATAAAGACAATAAGCCTATTATCCCTGATATTTCACGTCCACTCTTCGACACAGTATTTTGCTAACTTTACATTCAACCGCTTATGAGAAAAAATTAATACGAATAAAAATGATGAACGTCGTAAGAATCCATTAGAAAAGAAGTATTCCTCGACAGCCTCCGAGTTGTCATTTCCAACTGAAATTACATTTGAAAATGAATCACTTCCTTGTGAGCTGTATACAAGTCATCGGAGCAAAACAATACAAGCGCAAACAAAACAAAAGCGTAAGAGCAGCTTCCTTTCCTAGAAACCATCCAACCCTCCACCTTCAAAGTGGAGAAAACCCGAGAGGAAAAGACAAAAAATACTGTAAAAGTGTTGTCACTCCTTCCTCCTTCTGGCTTTGTAAAGAAACGGTGATAATAAGGAAGATTAGAGGTATATACTTAATAATTCTGGTTATTTAAGAGCTAAGAAATACTTGGGGAGTGAACATTATGCCTGGGTAACCGAAATCTTACCTTACCTAGTCAGAAACATACTTGTACACAGCATTTGACTTGCTATAAATCAGAATACTCTTTAATTCACCCTTCCCATACTGAAGATTAATCTTTGTTAAAGCTGCGATTCTTATTTGAACATAGATTTCTGACTTTTTTTAATATTATTAGGAAACTCTCTTAGAATGGTACTGATTTGCACCCAGCTATGCCAAAAAGGTTACATACATACCAAGTGATTTTTACATTCTTCTATTCAACAACCGATTTTCACCCACTTCTACCGAACTGATTTCACACAGATTTGGTGTATATCTTCAAAGTCAGTGTCAATGCTATATTTTAAGAAAATGATATTAAATACTACCGTAATTTTATCGTTACGCAGTATGCAGAAACACCTATCCAGGGGATTGTTTTCATAAGTGTGAAACATGCAGTATCGGGACCGTAGATTCGTTCACTTTCGTACCGACGGTGCAAACCATCGAGGATAAGGCTCTGTAATCGGTTCAGTCACTCGGTGATGCAAGCAGTACTTATTCAACTGTCAAACACTAAAAAATCACAAATAATACTCATTTTAAAAAATGAAAACCACGTTTTTATTTCAAAATACACTTAAAAAGTATAAAATGAATTTTTCTGTGATCCGCAGTATTAATGGTTACTTACGCCTGAACATAAAAGCATAGGCGCCTATTTGCCTAATCTTGCATTCTTTTCCTGTCTCTCCTCAAAAAACTCTTTGGTATGAATAACATTTACGCTTACTTATGCCTAAACGTAAAATCGGGGGCTACTTACCCTAACTTGCATATAATTCTATACAGACATGTATTGTACCAAGTTGTATTGAAAACGTACTTTATTGATGCACTGCAATGTGTATATGCAAAAAAAGAGAGCTTATTGGATGCAAAATGTCACGTCACTTTCTACCAATGACTTGTAGAGCCTACTCCTAGTTGTTCTTGAGGAAGCTTGGCAGTTATGAACTAAATTCCATGCAGGTCTTTGATAACAATCACTTCACCGCCTTCATTCCTTTCACAGACCTCTGCAGGTCTTAACCAACTTACACCGTCACAAGGTACATAACGAGATTTTATCCCACATACCAGTGCTGTGAAATCTTGCTTCCGGAAACTTCTTAATTTTTCCTCTCTATATAGAATTGTATTGAAGTTAAGTGAGTACGCGCCCCACGCTTTTATGTTAGGCGTAGGTAACCATTAATATTGTTGATCACAGAAAGTTCTATTTTATACTCTGTGGTGCATTTTGACATCCAAGCGTAGTTTGACATTTTTTAAAATTAGTTTTACACAGTATTTCAAAGAATGCTTCGAGAAGTACGGGCGGAGAATTAAACAATTTTCCATCAAGTATATTCATATCCCAGAGAAGTCATATTCAAATGTTAGTAGTTAGGTAATTGCAATAAGCACCGGAATGATAGCTCAAATGAACAGGGACTGTATAGAAGCAAGATTTTCTTTGAAAGATGACTCAAGTACATGCAATGGAATAATTATACTGTTAAAGAGTTTCTCATTCCAAAAAGAAAGAAATCAGGTATGAAGTGTAGCTTAGGATTATACCCAAACAGATTTTTATTATTCAGACAGAACTCTGAAAAGCATTAATAACATCTAGCTAACCTTTACCTAGTCTACTGACGCCTTCTAGTTAAGCTTGTTTTAACAACATTAACAAGGCGTGATTCGACCTCCAGCTTACTCGTACTAAAATCCAAAGTCAAATATCGCGTTGTTTCACTAACGCAAATTAAGACAAGTACGCTATATTTCATTAGAGATAAATGTTCTGTACTGTTTAACATGCATATAATTATTTTCTACTTTTTCATTCTAATGAATAAATCATAAATATCCTATCATAAAATTCCTGTATCTTTAACTCAACGCGAAAAACCTTTTCAGACCTTTTATGCTTTTCCATAGGACTTTCCTAACCCCCAACAAAAACAACAACAACAAGAACAACAACAATGAAGTAGTTTGTAGGCTTACTCGCCGAGCAAGAGAGAGAGAAAAAAAAAACTATTATCGGCCTAATCTTCTACAAAAACAGAAATTTCTCTCTCCGCTGACTAGCATGTTCTTGACTTTCAAATCAGTTTGACTAACTTTTACTCGTTTATCAAAAGCTTATTTTCAACTTCTCTCGTGATGTCAGTGTAAAGTGTTACTCAGTTATTCTGCAGATCCAGAGCATTACGTTCGGTTCAGTGACCTGCAAATTTTGCATTTAATGAAAAGAAACTAAAATGTCCTGAAACAAAGGTATTTTGTCTCTTGGTCAACGATAAACCCATGCCAAAAGGATAAACTACGTCACAAAATAACAGCCACTTAATTTCTCTTTAAAAATATTAAGTGCCGTGGTCGAAGAGGGTTTATCCATTTTCAACTGTTAGAACAAAACTCAAGACAAGTTCGCGTCCAAGTATTATCAAGAGGAAAGTTTCGTCTACTTCACGAGTCTAAAATGACCCTTCAGATGTGTTCCACTTTTACAAAGCGGCAAGAAACTGATAAAAAGGAGGCAACAAAACAGAAACTCTTTAAGCTTCTAATACATGAGTAAAACTTTCTTTTGAAGCGAACAATTATTTCATCACAACTGTATTACCAGTGTTATTTAATAATGTGTGTGTGTGAGAGAGAGAGAGAGAGAGAGAGAGAGAGAGAGAGAGGGAGAGAGAGAGAGCAATTTGATCCCTGTTTCGAATCAAACTAGGGACACTTGGCATGGTAATGAAAAACTGTATGTGGATGCTACGAAATTTTGTAAAATACTAATTCCAAAATTGCATTTCCCGAAAAAAATTAATTTTTCACAAACACTCAATTCCCAGTTGCAAAACGAAGTTTAATTTAATATTGTGATACCATTTAGTAACAAAGTGGATTTAAAAACCTTGGTGAAAAACTCAGATTAGCTCCAGTCGTCTTAAATATATAAAAAATAAAAATGAAGATACCCAGCTATCAAAAGATAATAAACACAGACTAATATACAAATATGAGAAAGGCAGAAGTACACACAGACAAGACAACAGATGAAAACTTTCACATCATAAGAGAGAGAGAGAGAGAGAGAGAGAGAGAGAGAGAGAGAGAGAGAGAGAGAGAGAGAGAGAGAGAGAGAGATAACTAAAAATCGTTAATGGAACTTAATGTCACCGCGAGGACAATTCCCATAAAAGTAAATGAGAATTTCTACAAATAACCTAAAACTCCCACAAAGACTTTCTTTATACAAAGGCAGAACGACCCGGAAAATGGTTCAAATATCACCGAACTTTTGAGTAAATAAACTTTTGCCAATCTTTTTAGTAACTACCGCAGACGGAAACCAACTTAGTGAGTTCCCAAATACTTTTCTTATTTTCTGAACGATTCCATAAACGATGTCTGCTTCTGATATCTGAATCTGTACAATTGTCAAAACATATTTCAGAATAATATTGTAATGGTATTTGTGCCTGTCATTTCTCGGAAATCTATCATAAAGAACATTTACCTACCTCAATGCTACAGAGAATGGCTGCAACGTCAAGCTTTTCAGGGCTAAGACTTTAGTACAAGGGAAGGCTTTTGGTTTTCCTTCCCACTTCCAAACTACTGTAACCAAAGTTATCTTTTCTCCTGACAAAATAGCCGCGATCTTCAGCGCCTCATCATCAAACGTTCGCATTCATAACAGATGACTCTGTCATTCAGCCTATTAACACATCTGAACATTGTGCCTTCTTTCAATACGGTCTGTTAAAAGTACAGTATTCAAGGTTTGCCTGCCTGATGGTGTTTCTTATTGACTTCTTGGGGAGCTTGTACGAAAACTTGCCGCACTATTTCATTATCTTACTAACCCCATTTTAAATACTAGTATTTATAATAGGGTCCTCTACGGTTTGTGACCAAGCGTGACCATTCTAATGGTGTAACAAATCATCGCTCTTATTGGCAATATAGCTAAGTTTTTGGAACATTAAATAATGCTAAACAAAAGAAAGTTGGGATCTCAGCCCCTTGCCTCTTCATTGCTTGTCAGTTCTGATCCTATCTTTCGCTACTTAAATTTAATCATTCACTCGTTAAGTTTTAGGCAGTTTCTGTCAAAACTCTTATTTTCTTGGTCTCATTTCTTCTCGCCTCTCTATGTACACATTCATTTCATCTGATCTGTCTTTTTCTGCTGTAACTGATGGTACTTCTCCCTATCTCTAGAGGTATCTTTCAATCATCTGATATCTGCCCCGTCATTTCCCTGACTTTTGTTAAAGCACTCTCTCTCAAAAGCCTAACCCTCTTGTCTGTGTTCATGACTCTACTTGTCAAAAATAACTTTTTTCCACTCCTATCAAAATATTGCGATGCAGCTAATATTGACCTAGGTAACAACTCTAAAATTGGAAGACATAGCAGATTCTTCCGTGCTTCCAGAACTAATTTCCCTCCTATCTATCTAGTCTTGCTTTTACCTGCACTGTAAAGTTAACCCTTCACATTTTAGGGCATTTTTGTTTACTAGGATCCATAGGCACAAAGAAGAGTACAGGATCATTTCCAATTACGACTGTTGTGTTTTCCAAGCACAACATATCACTCACTCGTTCAGTCTGTATGGTTCATCACGGTAGCAATGGGTTGTATGGCAGATTTATAAAAACAAACAGAAATTTGCTTATGAAAACGGTGTGTAATTACTAAAAAGGAGTAAAAGAAAATGGGGAAAAAGTTAATAAGAATTTGTCAGTGCAGCATATGTTACGAAAGGAGGAAGAAAGAGGAGACCTAGAAATAACTGTATTTACGTTGCGATATCAGAGCTAAAAAAAAAAATCCCTTTATCGAAATAGTGCAAAAGTGCCTGCCAAATAATACAGATGAATAGCCTGGCATAAGGGAGTCGACGGAGGTATATAAAGACGACGTGGTAAGCCGGTAAGTTTTAAATACAGTCAGAAGTTAGAAATGAGCATGACAATGACCGCTGCCTTACCAATCAGTGAAACCACCCCGATAATGAACAACAGTTTAATAGTCTTATCATTATAATATTTCCCGTGCAGCAAACTCGAGGCTTAAATATCAGACAGTAGTCAGAATTAAACTCGACTAACTTTGGCACATAAAAAACTCATAATAAGATTTTGGAATTTGCAAGGCAAAAATAGGATTTGTTCGCGTAAGTGGATGAATACGAGATGAGTGTTAAAGGAATTAAGCTCATCTAACAAACAGAAAATTGTAAATTTTTTTCATGAGTGACTCGGCGGTCCCTGGCTTTCGTTTGTGAATGAAAAGAGATTAAGTGATACACTGCACACTAATTAAAACATTAATATAATCCCACTTACTAAGAGGAGTGCTTCGACCTCAGTTTACAACCTACACTGATAATTCACACGTTCGTCTCCTCACCTGAAATGAAAGAGAGGAAGAATTAAAATGCGAAAATGAATACCTAAATACGGCATCACAGAATGGGATAAAATATTTCTTTAAAAAAATTTCAATAGCAGGTAACCTGAAAAGAGAAAGCGAAAACGAAATTCTTATTTAGTAGATCAGGTAACTAAACTTGGTCTCGACTAGGTAGAAATAAAACAAAAATACATTGTCAGTAATACCTCAGAGCCAATCATTTTGATTAAAACGTCAACTTAATTCGCTTTTGAATTCAAACAGTCAATTAAAAGAAAAAAACAGGGAGCAGTTTTAATAGTAATGTAGCCGAAAAACATAAAATGGTAAATAACACAAAGAAACATTAAGGTCGGCGACGCCTAGGGTAAGCTGTAGCAAGAAAAAAATAAAAGAGAGAGAGAGAGAGTGTGTAGTAAGCAACAGCGTCATCGCTGGACTTGATTGCGCCAACTTGTCAAAATCAGCGCTCACTATGAAATAAAAAATATTTCGCCTGCATAAATCCCTCAACTTTCATCCTACGACCGTTAAGTAGAAGTTCTAAAAGATGGGGATGCGCTACCCATATGACAAGTTATGTGGAGTGTGAGCACTGACAATTCATCTTTTACCTTTTTATAGCAACTGTAGGAAGTAAACTTAATGTGATTTTGTTCTGAAACTGCATGAAATACATTACTTCAATTCATTATATGTGAAAAAGTGCCCATGAACAATGACACCGAAGGGTTATGATTACGAGAACGTATATCTTTCTCGGCTTAGCTGTAATAAGAAAAAAATGCTTCGCGAAGAATGATCTGAAACGGACTTAGGCTACGCAGCTTGTTGCTAGTGTAGTACCTAACTCAAAAACTGCCATAATTTCCTTCAAGCTTACAATGTCTAATATATTCTGCAGAAAAACGGAGCAATGGATAACACGAAAGTATGGTTACCTTCTTTGAAAATGACATACTGCTTCTCTGCGTAAAAATACTATGACATAAGGGACTGAAATGGAAATAGATAATTATTAATAGTAATCCTAAAGCACTTCGATTATATTTCACATCGTGCAAGCTCGCAACGAAATTTACTGACATAGAAGAAGAGAAACATTACAAATTTAGGAACTTTCTTCGAGCGAAGGTTAGAGTGACGCCATAACAGCAAAGAACATCAGCAAAACCGAAAAATCAATCCTTTTCTTGTGCAAGAAAAAGGAACATCATGAGGATGCCAATGAAATGGAAAACAAATGCTAGCACAGTGACGACGACGGGAATAAGGAAATTCACAAGGAACGCTTTATGCCTGAGCAATCGCACCACTTACTCTAGCGAGTGTGAAAGAACACCGACTTGAATGCTTTTTATATGAGAATCTCTAGCGAATACGTATTAGCATTTGAGATGCACTTTCAGATGATGTGAGGGATGCAAGTGTTCAAACGATGTTTTCTTCTTTCAGTTATTCAGGTTTTTGCCGAAATCTCAAGAGACCTCCTTTGGCCATGACAGACTCTTAGGACTTTTCGTCGTTCTTGTCTGCTTTGCACAAGGTCCTACATATGTTGTTTTATTTGAGTCACCCTTTAGTGATGCCTACGGTGCACCATGTGAGGTGCAGTGATGTCCCTACCCCCTTAAGGATTCTTAATCCGGTCGGTGATTTCTGGTGCCCTTCCCTAGCAATTTTCGTACCCTGACCCTGAGACCTTTATCCAGGTACTGCCAGCTGGACCAGGAAAACCTGGCTCTTACAACGTTGCAGAATTGCAACTCATTAGTTGCTCCAAATATCTGTATTTATTACTTTATATATTTATTCATTTTTGTTTCCCCTATTTATTTAAATAAATGAAAACATAGTCACCAGTGCATGTCGATAACCCTGGTATATATTATGTGTGCGCATTTTATCAACATCATCATCGCACAGCATATGAATTATGGTTTCCATTAATTGACAATTTCACATATCTAATCTAATCTGTTCCCATGTACTCATTTTCTAACAGTTGATTACACCACTATTATTATCATTATTTTTTTTTTTTTTTTTTTTTTTTGCTCTATCACAGTCCTCCAATCGACTGAGTGGTATTTATAGTGTGGGGTTCTGGGTTGCATCCTGCCTCCTTAGGAGTCCATCACTTTTCTTACTATGTGCGCCGTTTCTAGGATCACACTCTTCTGCATGAGTCATGGAGCTACTTCAGCCTCTAGTTTTTCCAGATTCCTTTTCAGGGATCTTGGGATCGTGCCTAGTGTTCCTATGATTATGGGTACAATTTCCACTGGCATATCCCATATCCTTCTTATTTCTATTTTCAGATCTTGATACTTATCATTTTTTTCCCTCTCTTTCTCTTCAACTCTGGTGTCCCATGGTATTGCGACATCAATGAGTGATACTTTCTTCTTGATTTTGTCAATCAACGTCACGTCTGGTCTATTTGCGCGTATCACCCTATCTGTTCTGATACCATAGTCCCAGAGGATCTTTGCCTGATCGTTTTCTATCACTCCTTCAGGTTGGTGTTCGTACCACTTATTACTGCAAGGTAGCTGATGTTTCTTGCACAGGCTCCAGTGGAGGGCTTTTGCCACTGAATCATACCTCTTTTTGTACTGGTTCTATGCAAGTGCCGGACATTCGCTTGCTATGTGGTTTATGGTTTCATTTTTCGTATTGCACTTCCTACATATGGGAGAGATGTTATTTCCGTCTATCGTTCTTTGAACATATCTGGTTCTTAGGGCCTGATCTTGTGCCGCTGTTATCATACCTTCAGTTTCCTTCTTTAGCTCTCCCCTCTGTAGCCATTGCCACATGTCATCGCTGGCTAGTTCTTAGTCTGTCTCATGTATTGTCCGTGCATTGGTTTGTTGTGCCAGTCCTCTGTTATTATTATTATTATTATTATTATTATTATTATTATTATTATTATTATTGATCAAGATTTTTATATATTTCAAAGCTGACGAATTTAGGTATAAATACATCATGCATGGATACTATTAGTTACTCGTACAGGCATATTTCACTACTTCCTCTCTTTTTATATATGCATTTGTATTTTTGGGGCCATTTTGCTTGATAATTTTCCAGCCGTTTCTTCTCCATCTGAGACATCTTCAAATTTTGTTGTCTCTCATTCATATTCAACTTCCACTCTTCACTTCCATAAAGCAAACTGACTCATTCAATATTTACTTTCTATGGATTCTCTAATAGATAGATAGACTGTGGTAATATGCAGTTAATGGAAGCGGAAGTCAACAGATACAGAGATACGATAGGAAGCAGTTAAATATTCTAGAAGCGAAGTGAAAATAGATTACATGACTTTCAATCAAATAGGACAGGTAGAAAACTTGGTTACAAATGTAATATGGGTAAAAGAAAACTGTTCATATGGGGTAAATAGGTGAAAATTTGAAGACATTGAAATATTATGAGTATGAGATCAGTAGGAAAATTCGAGGGTGGGATCATAACATAAGTTAAGCGTATTTGTTGGTAAAGGTGTGTAAGGAAATTCAATAAGAAGAGTAACTAGAGGGAACACTAGGAGTCTTCTTTGAAATTCAGTTGCAAAAATAAATAGGCTACCACATAAAATTATATAAGTGGATGTACAGTTAGTAAAAAAAATGTTTCTATCAAGAAATTATCGGTAAATCTGTAGATGTAATCCAGATAGGAGTTACAAGGATTAGAGACGTAATCCAGGTAAGAAATACAAGGATTAGGATGTCTCAATGACTTGTTAGTCCATCCAAGGAGACATCATGTGCTCACTTATCTCTAGGAGCAGGTTTTACGGTTCAGTCACAGTGTCCTAATGATCTTGTCTAGCTTTCTTTTGAACCCTTCCAAACTGTTGCTGTTTACACAACTTCCGGTGACAATTTATTCTGTCACATATCTTGTATGTGAAGAAGTTCCCACGATGGGATGTGTTTTATCTCTGCAGTTCTAGTTTCCATCCATTATTTCTTGTCTGGTTTTCGTTTAATGTATTGTCATCGCAATTGTCGTGTTTCTAATTTATACACGTTCAGTTCTCTCTAGTCGTCTTTGGTAACCTATTTGTCTAATGGATGGAATTACCTTTGTGGCTCTGTCCTTTCTAAATGTTGGTGACAAAATTGTACGGCATATTCAAGAGGTTGTCTAACTACTGATGTGTAGAGCTGCAGCACCATTTCCTTGTTTCCGTATTTGAACTGCCTCTTTACGTATCCTACTAGTTTCTGTGCCTTCTTTTCAGCTTGATGCATTGTTTCGTGGATATGAAATCCACACTTAGATCATTTCTTAAACTTTCCACTGTATCTGGGTCTGCTGCATTTACACCTAGGTTGGTGTTATCTGCAAATATGGCTATCCTGCTAGTTAAACCTACATCAGTGTCATTAATGTAAATCAAAAACAAGAGAGGGCCAAGGACAGAGCCTTGAGGAACTCCACTTGTCACATCTGCCCATTCTGATTCTTTACCATTGATTACGACTCTGTTTACTGTTAGTTTGCCAGTTTTCGACAGGATCCAGTCTGCTATTTCTCCTACAATTCCTAAAGCTCTAACTTGTATTATTAGTTTCTTGTGTGGAACTTTGTCAAAGGTCTTTTGGAAATCTAAGTAGAGTATATTTATTGCTCAACTACTGTCGTAAATACCAAGTATGTTATGAAAAACCTCCAAGAGGTCTGATAGGCAGGATCTGTTTTGTCTGAAACCATTTTGGCTGTTTAACACGTTTTTTTTCCACAATTTGATCTTAAACGGGACTAACATTTAGATAGATTGGTCAATAATTTCTTGGCTCTTCTCTTGGACCCTTTCCGTAAACTGTGAGCACATTACCTAGTTTCCATCCTTTTGGTGCCTTTCGTTGTTCTGCACCTTTTCAATAGAGTTTATATAGGTGAGGAACTATCTCCTCTTTTAACTCTGTATTTGAACTTGTTTAGTTTTCTATTTTGTTTTTATTGTCTGTAAATATTATTTTGTCCAACTTCTGCCCCTTCATATTTAATAGCTGGTTCAGGGATTGAGGTAGTGTCTTCAATTGTGAAAACACTAGTAAAAAGCATATACAGTAATTCTGCTTTTTCAAAGTCTGAGCTCACTAGGTTTCCTCTATTGTCTCTTAAGGGGCCTATGCTATTTTTCATTGGTTTCCCACTATTAACATGGGCAAAGAATGTTTTGGGGGATTTCTTTACCAACTAATGCAACTCTTTTATCCCCATTTATCTTTGAATTTTTTACTAATTTGTCCACCATTCTGCAGTGTTCTTTATGCCTGCTTGCTTCTTGTAGTGTTCAATTTTTATAAATTTTAAGTCTCTTTCCTTCTAAGCTTGATGCGGAGGTCATAGTGTCCCAGTGGACTGAAGCATTGAAATTTCCCATTATTATGCAGAGAATGTTGCTTATTTCTTGTCCTAGTAGTGCATACAGCTCCTCGTCAGACATTTGTGGTTGGCGGGGAGGTCCGTACGCTAGTATTAGAGTTATCTTCTTTCTTAGACTTTTTATATTGATGCCAATTACTTCTCACATGGTTGTAATTTTACTCTATTTGGCTAAAAATTTATATCTTGTTATTTGGTACTCTCCTACAAAATCTCTTGTTGCCTCTTGTATCCATGTTTCTGCAATACCTATTATGCCTAATTCTTCACTGTTATCAATGCTTTGAAGATATCTACTTTGTTCCGAATAGATTGTGCATGAAACTGTGCCGCTCTCAGGGATTGTTATAACTTCTCTTATGTCTTCGGTGGCTTTATTGGTTTCCCTTATTTTCGTTTCCTACAGGGCTTTACTATAACTGAGGTGTTTCAAGAAGTCTTCGTTAAAAAGGTTTCATAGTAATTTTGCTTCTTCCAAATTCAAGTGCGTTCCATCTCTTTTGTATAGTTTTTTATTCCCTACAAATCTAATCTGTCCGCAAAAGTTTAAAACCTAACACCTTTTTCTTGGCATATTTGCTCCATTCTGCCATTGATTCCAATTGCCTTACTAAGGGTGTAGTCGCTTACGTTGGTTCTAGGCAGAAGTGCTACGAGAATTCTTGTATCGGTTTTCTCAAGGATATTTTCTAAAACATTCCTCAGGTCAGCTACAAGATCTTCTGTCTAGCCAGTTCTTCCATCTTTTAGAAATAAATCGTTTCCTCCTCCCTGCACTATGATTACAATTTTTCTTCTATTCACTTTGATTTTCTTCGCTACCTCAGCTATCTTCTTTGCTCCTGCACCTGGGTAAGAATTAACTTTTCTCGTATTTCTATATTTGGCCACAAATTTGAACTCTGATCTTTTACTAACGAGTCTCCAATTAAGATTGTTTCCTCTTTTGTTTCTGAGAACACAGCAAATCTATTCGATGTGTTTATTCATTTAGAGGGACAATTGTGTTTTCTGGCTGCTATCACTCTTCAACCAACATCATTTTTATCCTTATAAACTTTTTTCTCTGTACTTTGTTTAGGGCTTGTTTCTGTTTCATTTCTGGTTCTGGTCTTAACTTAAGCAATTGTTTTCTAACGTCCACTATATTCTCTCCGTTTTCTACTATGTTGTGGTTCAATTTCTGTTTCTTTCTCTTAAGTTCTAACACTTCTCTTCTTAGGTCTCCAATTTCCTTTTCAATCGTGTCCTCACTTTTCTTGCCTTCGAATTTATCCTTTGTCAGCTCCTTTAGTTCCTTTGAGAGTTCTTCTACTTCCCATCTCAGCTTAGCTATCTCCTGTTCTTGTTGACAGGAGAGACAGACACCGAGACTACTTAGCTTTGATGCCTATGCCTCTTTGTAGTCTATGCACCATTTTAATTTAACTTTTCTTGGGTCATCTCTGTTTGTGTCTTGGTTTCTCTATTTCTATCTGAGCTTTAATTCCATGTTCTTTCTAATGTGCCCAGTTGAATAAGGAAAAAGGGGCGGTGGCGGTTGAGTACTCCCACAGTCGCTGCATCCGTTTATCCATGGACAGTTTTCCATAGTTCGTTGCCAGGCTACCTTTTTTCGCTGCCACACTAACATACGGGCTCTCTGTTATTAGACAATGCCAAACGTGTCACAGCTCCCAACTAAGCAACACAATTTGCCTAAGCAAATGGTTTTTCACCAGGAGTGAACAGCAGCATCCCTTAAATTACTCAACATCCAACAGCCACGAAAAGCCAGATTCTTATTACCTGACTGCTTCTCCTCCACCCATGAAATCCCCATAGAATGGCCTTAATGACCACATGAGCAGACCTCACGGATAGGAAGTTCCACAATCAATGGCACAGAAGCTCGTCAAGGGTTTTTAGTTGGCTAGGACTCCAACAAGGCACAAAAGCTCCGCAACCTCAGAGCAGGTTAGCCCTCACACACAGGGTAGTGGTTGCAGGGGTGGTCATTCATTACACGAAGGAGTTAGCTTAAGGAGCCATAATAGCAACACTCCATTTATGCAACCCTAGTTGCCCTAGGATCCCTCTAATCCTGGTCTTTGGAAACCTGCAAGCATCTTCCCTGCGTTATTTAAAGCGGCTCCAAAGCCTATGTTCTGACGCATGAGGCAACTGTTAGCTCCTTACACTAATCTTGTCTATGTACAAATATACGTATATATATTTTTTTTCTGGACGTAGCAGGAGGAAACCCTCGCAGTTACAAGGTGGAATAAATCAAGTGAGAGACTGGGATAGAAAGGTGGTAGAAAGGCGGTTAGAACGAATGTAAAGTAGAAGGTTTTAAAAAGAGGTAGCAGCTCGGGGCTGAAGGGAAGCTGCAAAAACCCTTAAGTACTGCCTAATGTGCACCGCAGATGGTACATGCAGGTACTACTCCCCTACAGAAGAGAGACAGACAGAGAGATAAGTTTTTGAAGAAGTTGATGACATAAGATAAATTTGTGTGTTGAAAAGTTGAAGAGTATTACATATAGAAATACGGGGAAACATAAGGGAGAGAGAGAGAGAGAGAGAGAGAGAGAGAGAGAGAGAGAGAGAGAGAGAGAGAGAGAGAGTGGTGTATTGGATAGTGATTAGGTTGGTGTGGTGGAAGATATTTGAAATATTTGATTGGTGAGGAGTGAAATGGTATTTAAGGGAAAGTGTAAATTGTGAATATGAAGTGGAAATAAAACTGGTGCGAGTATAAAAGAAATGGATGAGTTAAAATGCCAAATATCAGCTTTTAATAATATTATTATAAGCCGTTTTTTTAAGGAAATTAATTGCAGAAATTTAATTTTAAAGGACAAAAGTTTTTAATAATACTATTATAATTCATTTTTTAAGGAAATTAATTGCAGAAATTTAATGTAGAATTTGATTTTACAGTAAAAAAATGAAAACGAAAAGATACTTCCAGAAGAATAATCAGTCCGGAGTTACCGAAGTGTGTATTTGTTAAATGTGGACGACAGAAGAGAGGCAGGGCTGAACGCTGCAAGAATATTGTGACTCTGGGAAATTGAAGGTGCTTATGCAACCGACTATTGGGGATGCAGAACAAGAGGTTGAAGAACAGAAAGGAATCAGTTGATAGGATTATAAGATGCTGCAGTACGAGTTTGGATGCGTGACTGAATGACTGACCAGAGGGTAAGGTATGTTAGGATGAGGCATAGATTTCAAGAGAAGAGATAAGAAGAACGATTATTTTTGTATAGGGTCAAAGGTGATACAAGTGACTATAAGAATTATATGGAATAACGTTATTTACTATATATACCTAGAATGTGTATGATAGGATTCTGATTGACAACGCAAGAAAGATTAACGGAGGAAAAGCAGTAAAGGTCTAGACAAGAAATAATTCTGGGGATCAAGTGTTCTCCATGAACCAGTGATGCGAGATTTCAAGTGAAGGGAAAAAGCTTTGTTGTATTTAAAGAAGAGAGCTTATGATAGAACAGACAGATAGACAATGTAGAGGGAATAAGGAAGATTACGTGGGGGGTGTTACGAGTGACAGAATTTTCTAAATGATAAACGAGAAGCGTGAGTAGAAGCTACAGACGGGATTGGCTGGTCTAGAACAGAAGTGATGTAAGACCAGGCTGCATTATGTGTCGCATTCTGTCGAAGGCTGTTAAATATCTTTATGGATGGAATACTGTACAAAGTCTGACAAGGAGCAGCAAATAAGAAAATTGGTCACAAATATAGTGTGAAATAGTTGATGAAGGATAGTGCTTAAAACTTACAAATACGTGACAGTTGAAAGTAAGAGTATATGTATGTAAGCAGGAGTAAGGATTTGATAATTAGCAATAAGGAAGATAGGACAATGAATAATAATGCTAACGGTAAATCGATTGAATTTTTTTGAAGTAAATGTACCAGATAACTATAGCATGAAAAAATAAATAAATCGCAAGTTAGCTAAATTGAGGAGGGCAGCAAGGAATATGAAAATCATTTGGAGTATGGAATGTAAAAAAATTTTGCATGTATGGGCTGTTATGCTTACTACAGGTGAAGTGTGGGTGTCAAATGTGAATGACATAAAAAAAAAGTTGAAGATGTTTTAAATCAAGAAGAATCTACAAAGGTACCAACCAAGAGGAAAGTATTATACCAAATATTTGCGGCTCTTGAAAATATATCTGACATAGACAAGAGAGGAGGTCTTGCACATGGGTGAGATGCTACAAGAAAAAGACAAAGGAGGGTGAGAAGCAGGTGGCAACGCCCAAGAAGAGGATTTAGGAGGAATGGAATCAGAATCGAAAGCAGCAGAAGGTAGAAGTAAAATGTTCCGGATAGTGAAGTGGTGGAGACCAAATGAAAAAGATGTACAAGGCGTAAAGTAAACAAAAGCTAAAAATCTAAACGCACTGGAAACATAAACGCAATACTTTGATAAACTTTTCGAATAAAGAAAGTGAATATGAACTGGGGGACGTTTCCACAATATAAACAGTTATAGAAAATAACGGATGAAGAGGTAAACGATTCCCCCGAGAGTAAAAAAAGGAAAAGCCTCTAGATAATCTGAAATAACAAACACCTTCAGATCTGTCATCCATAAGCTTACTATAATAAAAAAAAATCTGACATATGCAGAGTAAGAACAGTAAGGAAAATTCCTTTACACCAATGGGATATATATGAAATGGGAAGGCACAGCAATAAGCAAAGGATGGCGGAATGAGTTTACTTGAGCATACAATAACAACAGTGTAAAGATGTTGGAGGAAAGCTACGAAATCTGTAAGTTTGACCTCTTTCCTTGATATCAACAACATAAGCGGACTATAAGGAGAATCCTACTTGAGAAATACAGTGCAAAAAAGGTAAGCGTCGCACCACATAAATGTACCTCTTTCAAAGGCATTTGGGGGAGAACAGAAAATAATACACTGATTAATTTAGTGATGAAAAGCTATCACGGAAATAGATCTAAAATGAAGACGATGGCAGATGGATGAGGAGAATGTGAGAGAAATGCTTGTGTCCATCAAAAGGTCATCTTTGAGCCCTTTCCTGTTTCCCATATCAATGGAAGGGAATACAAAAGGACACCTGGAACCTGCTCAATGCAAACAGCATAATGTTAACAACAGAATCTGATGAGGATGAGGTAGAAATGGCTCACGTACGGAAGAGTGGAATGAACTGAAAATCAATACGACCAGATCTAAGCTCATGGTGACAGAAGAGAAAGGAAGAAAAAATGCAACCATGACGGGTGTGTGGGTTGGAGGTCTGGCTGAATTCTGTACTGCATACCTATTATAACAGAAGGTCTATTCTGGAGTACTGAACTGAAGACTACAATTATATATATATATATATATATATATATATATATATATATAGTATATATATCTATATCTATATCTATATCTATATCTATATCTATTATCTATATCTATATCTATATCTATATCTATATCTATCTATATATATATATATATATATATATATATATATATATATATATATATATATATATATATAAGCACACATAGAAAAACATCATCGTCGACTTCAACGCCGAGAGACACAAAGGGAATTTGTGAGCATCTGCCACTTATACTTTTCATCCATGTACGTGTGGGTTCTTCCAACTGTTCTGGTTGCTACATGAACATAATTGACCCTGTCACCTAGTATTTTCCATAAGTAGGCTATGTGCAAAAGGACATGTCATCATCTCAGCTACAGAGACACACACACACACCCGTGTGCGGAAATATGCGTGGCATTATTCAAAGAATGATGTGCGGACTAGTACGAAATGCTAGAAATGGACTGGAAGAGCAACTATGCAAGTAAAGGACTTCGTTAAAGAAGTGCATGAATATATCATGTTTTTTTAGAAAGCACTTTGAGAGTATTTGTGTCAGAAGACAGGTGGATATACGAGCAGATCTACAGACAGGCAGGTAGGTCTACAAATGCAGTGACGGCACATCTATGACTTTCGAGAATATCTGCCTTCAAGAATGTTCATAGTGGTTGGCGGTCCCCTCAGAAGCAAAGCGTGACATTGGGTCAAACTGTCCAAACGCGTTAAGCGCCTCCTACTCTCCTCTAAATGACGCCAACAAGAGTGGACCAAATTGCCACCGACTATATTATATTTAGCCTAATGCAACCTTTAAAAGTGCTATACATGCTGTTTTGTTAAGCATTATTAGGATAACATTGGAAGATATTACAATGAAGACATAAAAATCCACATGCTAAAAATGAATCTTGTACACGACAGAAAAGGAGACCATATCCGAGAGAGAGAGAGAGAGAGAGAGAGAGAGAGAGAGAGCAGAGAGAGAGAGAGAGTACAATATATTTTCAAGAGTGTTTGTAGGTATGTTGTCGACGTAAGACTCTTGGGGGGAAAACAGTAACCCCTTCGGACTGACGGGAAACAACCGTATAAATACGTATAAGTATGAATTTTTGTCACTTATACACGCGGGACTTATTTATATTTTTAAATATTAAGTCTCAAGCATTACCTAATATCTAATTCGCTATATCTTGGGAAAACTTAAGGGGAATTAAAATTAATAGGTGTATCTGTCGAACTGTCACACTAGTGTTTATCAATGTATGTAACCAGGGCCTTGGTTCGAATCTTGGACGGGGCAGATGAACTCATCAGTCACAATTCCCCTGGGTGCTAATTATTCCCAAGTTATAAAGTGAATTCGACAGTAAATTATACTTGAGGCTCAATATGTATAAATACTTATACATATGCGTTATGGGTATTCACATATGCTCCTGCGGTTATATCGCTAGAAAAATATATACTACGTTTACATCTTTCAGGGTAAGAGCACTTCCTGTCAGATCGGTAGGTTGTTGGGAGGATTGGGGTGGCGGCTGAGTGGTGGGTGATGTTAGCAGAGGGTATAGTGGGGTTGTAGTAGTAGCCGGTGTCGTTAGCTGGAGGGGGGGTGGGGGTGGGGGGGGGGGGGTTCTTTTAGGCTCGCGTATGGCAGAAAATCCACTACCGTTTCCAAGCTTGTGCTGGCCTCCGCTGGCAAGGAGCTTGTTTTTGGCAACCCTCCGTTGCCTCCGACAAAAAGGGCTGAGAAGAAACATTCCGGAGGAGAGAGCTCATTTACACAATTCGCAATGCCTCTCATAATGGACTGAATGCTAGGATCTCTTCTTAAGTGCAGCAACATGACAAAAATGTGGCGTGAATCGTGAGTTGCATAGAAAGAAGGATGGGTTGTTTGCTGAATTAATTCTTAAAAGTCTTAGAAAACAGGGGAGATGTGGGAAAACTACTGCATAGCAAAGGTTGACAGCAGACATGGATGTCAATTTTACAACGAGGAATAGCCTTTCGAATGAGATTTCATAAAAGTCTAATGATAGAGATTCTTCGGAACATAGTATTCAATTCACCAACCAGTAACATTTCACTATTTCAATAATTCTTCTTTCGCTCATTATACAAAAAAAAAAAAAAAAAAGTGTGAGAGTAGCCGGACTTAAAACCACTCCAGTACCCGGGTGAGGGGAGCGGGTACTCGTCTACCCGCAAGAGAACTAAACTGTAATGGTTGTTTGTCAATCAACAATTTTCCGTCCGGTTTCTCCTAAATCCGTCCTTGACCTGGATTTTGCATCGGCAATATTCGTCATCAAGTTCCATTTCCGAAACACCTCGCAGCCTTTGCAGCCACAGGCATAAGCATGCGATCCAGAAGAGCGGCGATAAACTGCAGCAACTTACAAGGCGAGAATCGTCACCTTTAAAGACAGGACATTTCTGGAAAATTATATCGTATTTTTCATTACTGACAGAGATTCATCAGCAAGAGATGAATGAAAAATGAGAATGATACATTACTCCAATAAGAAAAAAAAAACTTTTCTGGTAGTTGATTGAATGTTGCTAGAATAAAGAATTAATTATCGGGGTGAATTTAATTATGAATTAACGACCACACATAATACAAATTAACGAAAGGTTACATTCAAACCAATAAAGTTCAATCTAAGGAAACTAACATAATTAACAACTGCCCGAACCACATATTGAAGAGAGAATAATTACGGTTTATTTTTGCATATCTTTCAGTCTTGATGAAGAGGGGTTTCGGGAAAGAGAAACATGATGAAGAAATAAATCACTTCCATTACAACAAAACATAAAACAATCACAAGAGAAACTGAATGAAGGAACAGATTTATCATCTCAAAACCCATTATTTTTGTTTTGTCAAGAGATGTTTCTGCTAACACTATCTCCATCATTTATACAAATTCATCCTTGTCCGTTACAATATCTCCCCTCAGGAGAATTCATTAAAATACGAACAAGAAAAAAACGTGAAGTACATATTTTACCAGATATTTTTACCAACATGCACATTATCCGAAGGATGGAAATGTGAAATAGTCGCTGGGTGACGAGATTTCTGTTTAAACTTTCGACATAAAATCAATTAATTGAAAGCTCTCAACAATTGCTCATTAACACCTTCTCTCTCTCTCTCTCTCTCTCTCTCTCTCTCCTTAAGCCCATCGTAACCGAATTGGCTAGAATTGGCTAGTCAAGAAAAATGCCATCCATGAGCTTGTGGCATCAGCTGCGAGATTTACATAAGAATCGCCTTTATAAATCAATTTAAAGTTTGGGACATTTTGCTATAATATATCATGCCTTTTTTCTTTGTAACTTGCCCGAGTTATTAAATTCAACCTGGCGCCGCCGCACCCCGCCCCCCTCCCTCCCTCTCTTTCTCTTTCTCACTTACACAGACACACACACACACACACACACATTTCAGGATTCTCTCTTCCCTTCCCGGTCCTTTCACCCTTCTCCATCTCCCTATTGACGTCCCCCCAACCCCCAACGCAGCCATCCCTATTATTTTCAATCCTGCCATCCATGCTTTCGCCTTTATGACTTGGCCATCATATTTACATTATGAGCGAATATTCTCATGAAAAGAAAAGCCTTAATAGGCCAATAGCGGAAGGAGCAACTCCAAGAAAAGTGTGCTGAGCAAAAGATGGACTTAATTGATTATTTATGATCCTTAACAAATACTTTTTATATTTTCATATACAGAAAGCCGAGCGAATGTGCAATCCTTTATTAAAATTTAGTATGTATTTGTTCTATTTTTTTCCTCTCGTTTCTATATTCTTTTTTCCTCTTTTCCTACTTTGGATACGATGGTTAACTGCGGCGAAATATCAACTATGAATTGTTGTACCAAACCATATGGTTGGTATAACTATAACTTATATACCCTAAAGTACTATCACCAGACACATTTCTAAGCCCTAAAGTTATCTTTTTCAGCTAAGTACAGCAACAAGGCCATCGAGAAAGATAGATATTCAGAAACGTACGTATTATTGACGTGATTATCTATTAAACTACATACCATCTGCAATTAATATCGAAGCTAATTTTCATCATATACAGGCCATCAGAAAAAGTGATTGCATGACTAAATGACGTAGCATCACAATTAGTATAATTATTATAGATATTACTACGCATAAATGAGGGCCCAAGAATTTGCATCAACATTTACTCATTTACTCTGTTTAACTAAAAGCATATACCATCAAATGAACAAATCATTTCGGTGCCAAATAAAAGTTTTCCTAATTTTTTATTTCGACGGGCATACTGAGGACCGCCAAATTTACTTGGAAAAATCCCAACAACCTCTAAAGATGTTCGGAAACCCCTGCTTCCTCCTTCTTTCTTTAGAAAGAATAAATTAGATATTTTCATTTTACTTGAAAGTAATCTTGTCTTTGAGGTTGTAACTGCAAATTGAAACATCAGGCCAAAGCTGTATCCACTCAAGTCACATGAGGAATCAAATAAAAGGAACCGAATCTGCTACTTCAATGTATGGAGTCATCTCAGAACCAGCGTAACCCCCACACCCACCCCCCCCCCACCCCACACACATATATGCAAACACACACACACCACACGTATGTGCGTGCGTAGATATATATATATATATATATATATATATATATATATATATATATATATATATATATATATATATATAATGTATATATAGTAGCTCCTCCTCATCCCACCAGGGTTGAGTAAACATAATTTTTCTCTCGAATAAAGCTTCTGAGGCAGTGTCCACAAGTAGGCATGCCATTTCACATAAAATTTGTTACAAAAAGTAGCCTCCTCTTTGGGAAGAGTGAGTAACCGGTGAGTCAATAGTGCGCAGTTCAAATTCCAAAAGAAGTGGTTATTGTTAACAACCAATTTCAAGCAAGGTGGCTTTCTTACATTTCATACATTATTACCCCGTATTCCCCATTAGGGGGAGATGACTAATGCAGTTGGCAGTGAGGAGATATAATCATATCTATGGGTGCATTGTGACTGCTGCGTCTTCAGCGTTTGCTTTAACATTTTAGGACCCTTCATTGGTCCCCTCAGTGGTTGAACAGATACAACATTGACCGGGTGCTTCACTGGTTGGTGATTCAAGAAAGGAGGTTATTTTCAGCATATAAATTCAAGCGAAATGACTTGCTAATATTATCAATATTATTATTGCAATCACAAAAACAAACGTAAACAAGAAGGCAAAATAATGAGGACCTGAGTTCAACAACAACCCTTCAGTTATACTCGTATCTATACACGATCTGACAAACACAGAGCAATGCGCTAATATCCTGAATAAGGTAAAAATTGTAATTCAAAATCGACCTCTTACTCTCTTTATGTCACATTCTCCTCAGGTTTGTCTATATAAAAGGGGTAAAAATAGAAGAGTAATTTTAGATCTCACACTGTTTTTCACCTTATTTAATACTGACTGAAAGAATTAGGCCAGCTCTGCAATAACATAGGAGGGGTAACTTTTCAGCGCCTACGGTCACGAAGGGAATGGGTTTGATGTTACTTAATAGCAAAACGTCAGGCAAAGTTTCAACCACATTCCAAATAAGTAAAAGTACATTTAGCAAGAATTGCTTGCATTCAAAGAAAACCATATACAATTGCTGTCCGAAGTACTGCCTTTTCAAGTCCACCTCTCGAACTTACATCCCAACTGCTATCGTTACTATTTTCGTTTTTGCTGTTAAAGAAAATCTCTTCTTGGATGGATATGAACCACTTACCGGCGGCTTACCAGGTCAAAAGTCGAAGAGAGCATAAAAAGGATGGTACCTGATATACTAAAACATATACTACTTTTGGATCATAATGGACCTACTGCGCCCACATCTATAATTGTATCCACTGCCCTTCCATCCAGGAGAGAGGAGTTTCACTTCACCATCTTTTTACTGGCGAAATTGCCGATGATACAGACTTTATCTCATTGCCTCTGGGTAGAGAATTACCTATAACTGCACACTACTGGTGGAACAGGGAATGGGTAAAACTACAGATCTGGGGGTAGCAGGATCGCTATGATTCCAAAGTACTGGAAGTATTGCATTTTGGGTTTACTACTTTGATGCTCATTAAGATTGAGTGGGTATGGTGTTGGCCTGGTATACTCAGGTCAGAGCTTAATTACCCATAGAGGAATTTGTCTTCACTATCTATTTTCAGTAGGGCTCCCAGCTTATAATACATCTTCATTATTCTCATTATTTTCTACCACCATATAAAAATAGTGTTGAAGATACCTTCCTTACTAAAAACAGAACTTAGGATTGAATCCCAAGCAAGGCCCAACGAAATGGTTACTGTTCCATTAAAAGACATTGTTCCTCTGTTGACCTAAGCAGTGAGTTATGCACATGGTAGTTTGTCGACCTAAACAGTGAGTTAGTTATTCACCAGATGGTTTGCCAATTTTAGCAGTGAGTTAAGCGCCTGGTGATTTGTCCATCTAAGAAATGAACCTGATGATAGGTCGACCTAAGAAATAAGTTATGCACCTGATGGTTTGTCAACCTAAGCAAGCAGTGAGTTAATCATCAGATAGCTGGCAGATCTATGCAGTGAGTTATGCACCTGACGATTGGTCGACCTAAGATTTGAATTATGCACCTGATGACTTGTCGATCTAAGCAGTGAGTTATGCGCCTGATGGATATTCGAACAATGTGTAGTTATATGTATCTGGCTGTGTGTCGACCTAAGCAGTGAGTTATGCACTTCATAGTTTTAGGACATAAGCATTATATTATACACTGATAGTTGGTCGACTTAAGCCATGAACTAAGAACCTGATAGTGAGTTGCAATGGGTTTGGAAAAGGGTGTGGAGCAAGTAACCTCATCCCAAAACTGCAGATTTCAAAATGAGAAGGGTGAATTTTAATAAAGAAATTGAAGAGGTGTCGATTAAAATACAATTTTAAATTATGAATTAATGACCCTTTAAAAATTAACCTTATGGATTAAGACAATTACTAAAAGGAACAATATATACATAAGCAAATTCGGTACATTAACAAAACTGTATTTAGTGCATGGATCTTTAATAGAAGAAAGTCGGTGCCATATCAAACATATCAAACGAGCAACCCCCAACTCGTTTCTATTAATATTAATCCAGAATATGAAGTTTCTTAGATAACGACAAAAATATTACCACCCATGGTCCATCGTTAAAAATAAAATAAAAAAAATAAGAACAAGAAATCCGGAAAGGCCGGGAAAGATGGTAGGACAAATGGAACTAGGAAATGCCTTCAACGCGAACCATATAGAGGAAGTTAAATGAGTAAACTTTATTTCATTGTAAATATTTACGAAATACACATTCCAAACCTCCGGTGCATTCAAAGAACAAGATCAAAGGAAATGACCAAAACACACATCATTAGGACAGGGGGGTAACAGGAAGGAAATTAAGTCTATAAATGAATACTTTCCAAAAATAGGGAAACAAAAGAACGGAAATTTTTTTTCAAGGTCATCTACAAAACGTTTCTTTTTCAGACCGCAAATTGCTCACCTAAAAAGCCTTGACAAGCCCATTGTAGATAATTCGGCTATCTTGGAACCACGTCCTGATTATATATAATATATATATATATAATATATATTTAACTATATATATATATATATTATATATATATCTTATATATATATATATATATATATATAGATATATATAATATATATATATATATATATATATATATTATATATATAGATATAGTATATATATATATATATATATATATATATATATATATATATATACATATTGATTAGATAAAGTAAATTAATATTTGTTAATTATAATTTGTTAATAGTTTGTCCAACCTTTTGATCTTATTTTAAGGTTAAGTTTTTTTTTTTAACAAGTTTAGTATCGTTTATTAGTTCGATGAACTCTGTAAGGAAGGGAGTCATATGACTTCGCAGTTTTGCTTTGTTTACCGCCTTCTCCCACGGTATTAGTGAACCATTGAAGTGCTGTATTAACGATCGTTGTTTTTTCTCCTCCTATGAGCTGTGTTGACTCGAGTGGAAGGCTTGATCGTAAGGGTGGTGATTCGTGACAGAGTTAGTTCGAGTTCCTCCTCACAGCCTGACGCTTTGCCACTTAAACCTTGGTCACTTCTGCAGTTTTTGTACGGAGAGATTTGGAGATTTGGATCACGGCTTCTTTAATCCTTCGCTGCCTTGTGTGTTGGTCGCTGGTGGTTTGTCACCCGCGGCATTCGTCAGGCCACGCCCTTCCCTCGTTCTTCGGAAAGGATTCCGAACGAGTTTGGGCCTATATTTATGAGAACGTTGCAGTTTGTGGCGTGCGAGATCCGTTGACGTCCCAGGATCTCGGAGGCTACCACCCTCGGTGTTCCCGTGGTATTTTGGGTTGCCTGTAGGCAGTGCAGCTTGACCCCGGTTGACCTCTGCATCAGCGTCAGTGAGTTCTTGGAACTCGTGGAGACAAGTAGGGCGGCTTTCTACAGGTATGAGATGTTTTTATAAAAAACTATTAAGACGATCGTGGATCGCGGGTACCTGTAGATTGGCACGCCCTTGTTTGCAGTACGGTCTTCTGGATCTTGCATGACCCGAGAAGATGATTCACTAAGCCTTTCGTGATTATTCCTTTCAATCAATTTGTAAGGTTATTTTTTGTAATTTATTGTTTATTAACTTAAGTTAGTTTGTATGTATTAGGTAGAAATAATTTTAAGTTTCCCCTCTTATTTTCTCTTGCTTCCTTCTGCCTTACTTATTTTCTAGGTTAGTTTTGTCTGGCCAGTTATTTGGAAGGTACCTGCCTGAAGTTTCATATTTATTATTTCCTATTTCTTATCGTAGGGTTTAATTTTAGCTGTAGGTTGATCTTTTAAAGATCCTTAAGGTTGGTTTTTCCTTAATTTTATACATTCATTTATTTTGGTTATTAATTGTTACCAACCATTACCTCTTTTTGTGTGTTTGTAAATAAATATTTGTAACTTTTGTTGAGGTGTTTGTTCTATTGTTCCTAAGTTGCTGTGATACATTTTTTTTACTGACCGCAAAAATTCTGAGTAGAGACAAGAACCCTTGAAATTACGGCCGTAAATAAGGTCGTAACAATCTGGCGACCGTGGCAGGATTTGCGCTCAGGTGTACACAGTAATTGGGACTTTAGAACGCTCCTCAGTGGTGGTTATAGTATTATTTTTGGAAATACCTTTCTCTCCTACCACTATGGATAATTTGGAAGACTTTGAGTTTAGTCCTGCAGAGTTTTTAGGGTCTGCCGACTGTATTAGGCATTTACCAGTACTAGGTAAGGAGTATCTTGTTAGTTGTGCTAGGTGGTTAGGTATTCCGTTCAAAATGACGGATACCAAGAGGAAGTTATTGTTATGAAATGGTGAAGAAACAGTGTTGTGCAAGGTTTGGCTGAAGCTGAAGGGTTAGTTGGGGGGAAAATATTAGTGATAGAGGTAGTGAATTAGGAAATGATGATAGGTTTAGTTGTAGATGATAATGGTATAGTGGTGGTGCAGGTTTTTTCTCTATTTGATGATCCTCCTCAGACTGGACTCATTTATGAAGGTCCAGCCAATTTGGTGCCAAGAGGAAATATAACTACAAAACCCAAATTTCTTGACTGTAGAGAATTTAGGCCAGCTTGCCTACAATGCCTGTAATTCTGAATCGACGGAAATTCAGGAATATGATTTAATTTTTGAAAATAGAGTTGTTGAAATTGGAGCATGCAGAGAACGAGAGGGTGAGGAGGCATGAGATAGAGATGGCCAACCTTAATTTGGAAAATGGCTAGGTTACAGGGGGCTCCTAACCAATTTAGCACCCCACGAGGTAGTCAGCCTGATAGGTTTAATATTGGGGGCTGCATTAAAATTGGTCCCCATTTTTGATGAAAGGAATGTTCCGGAATTCTTCAAGGCCTTTGAGAGGGTGTCAGCTCGGTTGTCTTGGCCACCAGAGATGTGGACAGTGCTGATTTCAGTGTAAACTGGTAGGCAAGGCAATCCGGGTATATAATGCCTTGGAAGAAGGGATAGCCAGGGATTATCACAAGGTAAAGGCACTAATTTTAAAAGCCTATGATTTGGTCCCCTGAGGCATACAGGTTAAAGTTAGGAATTTTTAATAAACATCCTTCCTTATCTTATGTAGAATTTGCCAGGTTTCAAGGAGGAACAGTTTGACGAGACTGGTTGAAAAGTCGTCAAGTTGTCACTTTTTCTTCCTTGAGAGAACTCATGCTTTTGGAGAGTTTAAGAAATCTTGCTCCAAAGAACTAAGAATTTATTTGGAAGAAGTAAAGGTCACTAATTTAAGTAAGGCAGCTCAGTGGCTGACGAATTTGTCTTGACCCATAGAACAGGTTCAGGCAATTTCCGCCAGCAAGGATATAGGTAATAATGTAGTAAAGTCAGCGAATTTTCATAAAGGAGTAAGAGGTGATAATAATAAGCCTAAGAATTCTGTGGTTCAGAATAATTTTCCCTGTTAATAAGAATGGAAAAGTCACGAGTAAACCAAGTACTCGTGTATTTTCCAATGGAGGTAATTCTGGAACGAGAAATAGTAATATGAAGACTTGTTTCTGGATGTAATAACCCAAACGGTCATTTCCAAGCTCAGTGTCACGCCAGAACAAATTATCTTCAAAGGAATAATCCTGTGGCTTTAATGCCAAGTGCATCTCCTGACGTAAAATTACCAATAATAAATAGTGGTAGTGGTGGTAATAGTACGCCCGGAGATGGAAATAATAATCCACAGGAATGACTAAATATGATAAATACATATGGCCTGGGTAAAGTAATTTATAATTCCGTCATTATTGATGTTAGGTTTTTGAGAGATACAGGGTCTGCTCGGTCGTTAGTGCTGGAAAGCAGTTTAAAAGGTTTGGTGAAGTATTCAGGGAACTTTATTGGTCTGGGAGGTTTCCCGACAATAGTTTCAGCTCCTTTAGTAGAGGTAATGTTGTCATTCCCTGGGTATTATGGAAAGACCGAGTTGGCCGTTGTCGAGAGTCTTCCTATAGCTGGTATTGATGGCATATTAGGAAAATGATATGATTAATAGTGATGGCCAGGAATTATTCCAAATATTGTCAATCAATAAGTGTCCAGTGGCGGTTACCACTAGAGCTGCCGCAAGGGCTGCAGACTTATTAAATAATGATGAAGAGTTAAATTTAAGTAGTTTAGAGGTAGACGTAGATGTAGGAAGACCCGGGTCTGTAGTAGTAAGTAGTGATAATGTAATTCCCGATTGGGATCGAGCAGCTTTTATTGAAGCCCAAGAAGAGAGAGTTTAATTTTGATTTAGGTGATAACTTCTGACTTGACGAAGCCTCGATTCTGGGTAAAAAGGGGGCATAATTATATAGGGTGGAGTCGTCCCTGGTTGCTAATGATCCCCAAATGTCCCGTATTGAGCAAATAGTGGTGCCTTCTCAATTTCAGAGAACAAATATTAAATTTATCTCATGATGATTCATTCTCTGGTCATTTTGGTGTCTGGAAGACGTTCCGTAGGTTGGCTAAATGTTTTTGGTGGCCAGGAATGAAATCGTCAGTAAAAACAATATGTGAAAGAATGTCCTGTGTGCCAAGTGGTAGGTAAACCTAATCAGTCAATTGTAAAAGCACCTTTATATCCCATACCAGCTATTGGTGAACCATTTAATGAGCTGGTAGTTGATATAGTAGGCCCTCTGCCTAAAACTAAAACAGGTTTTATCTATTTACTGACTGTGATGGATCGGGCATCACGATTTCCTGAAGCCATTCCCATGAAGAAAGGTCACATCTAAGGCTGTATTTGACCAGTTGGTAATTTCTTTTCGAGTATGGAATCCCTCGTAAGATACAAACTGATTGTGGAACTAATTTTACTAGTAAGGAATTTCGAAAGTAAGTGTGCAGATCTGGCCATTCTGCACACTACTAGTGTTCCTTACCATCCAGAGAGTCAGGAGGGAGTGGTGGAAAGATTCCATCAAAAACTCTTAAATCAATTTTTAAGAAGATTTTGTTATGAGCATGGAGAGGAATGGGATAAGGGTCTTCCTTTTGCTCTCTTTGCTCTTAGAAGTCATCCAAATTCATCCACGGGCGTGGCTCCTTTTGAATTAGTCTTTGGACATAAAATACGGGGGAGGGGCCCTTTTAGAAATTTTATGATGGTTTTGGAATCTGATCAAATAAAGGAGACGAACGTGGGTGAATTTGTTGATAATCTTAGAGGAAAACTTTCTATCGCCTGGAAGTTTGCTAGAGAAAATTTAGCTAGCTCTCAGGCTGCTATGAAGATTAATTATGACAAGAAAACTCGAGCACGGTCGTTTGAGCCTGGGGAATTAGTTTTTGGTGTTGGGTACTGATTCGGATAACTTCCTTGAAAAACCAAGGTATAAGGGGCCTTGGAAGGTGTTGAGGAAGGTATCCGATCTTAATTATGAAATAGAAGCTCCCGGGACCAAAACGAAAGTGTCGAATTTTTCACATTAACAGACTGAAACCTTATGTGTCTAGTAGATCTGATCCTTTGGAAACAGGGTATGAATCGGTTTCTTTGGTGGCAGAGGTGCTTCCTGATGGGTCTGAGGAAAATAATAATCAAGTACTTCAGATGCTCTATCCAAGAATGTGCAATGTTTGAATGGGTTAGATGAGCATCTGAAGCATCTTGAAGCATTGATCTAAATCAAAGAAGGGAAATGGAAGAACTGGGGCTTAATTCGTTTTTTTTTTTTTCTTTTTTTTCAGATTTGGTTAGAGATTCTCCCGGATTGACCAGTTTAATTGAACATGATGTGGTATAGGAGAAGCTTCACCAATTAAACAAAGTCCTTATAGACTAAATCCCACTAAAATGGATATAGTCAATAAGGAAATAGAATATATGCTGAAGCATGATTTAATACAACCTTCTGTTAGTCCTTGGAGCTCCCCTATAGTATTGGTGAAGAAATCCGATGGACAGTATCGGATGTGTGTGGACTATCGTAAAGTTAATACACATACTGAAAATGATTTCCTCTCTTCCAAGAATTGACGACTGCATAGACCGCATTGGTTCAGCAAAGTATATTACAAAGTTGGATTTGCTCAAGGGCTACTGGCAAGTTCCTTTGTCGGATCGAGCAAGAGAAATTTCAGCATTTGTCACCCCATTCGGCTTGTATGAATGCAAGGTCATGCCTTTTGGGTATGAGGAATGCTGCTTGTACTTTCAAAGATAATGAATCCGTGTGGTCTGTGGGTTAGAAGGTACCGAGATCTACATAGATGATCTTGTTGTTCACAGTAATGATTGGAAAACTCATTTACTCAGGTTGGGTAAAGTTTTTGAAAGCTCTCCGTGATGCGGGCTTAGTCATTATTAACCTCGCTAAATGCGAATTTGGTAAGGCCAACAGTTGTGTATCTGGGTGGGTCATGAGGTTGGTCTGGGTCTCCCATATAGCAAACCGAAACAGGCTAATGTCGAGGCTATAACTAATCTTAAAGAGACCGTGTGCAATGTCCGAGAAGTTGCGAAGGGTGCTAGGTATGACGGGATACTATAGGAGGTTCGTTAGGAACTTTTCTTGACATTGCTCGTCCCTTGAATGATCTTTGCTAAAAAATAGGAAATTTATTTGGACTAGCGAGTGTGAGGAAGCATTCATTAAAATTAAGACTATTCTTATGTAAACCTATTTTGATTTCTCCGAATTTTCAAGCTCCCCTTTATAATTGCGTTGACGCTAGCGATGTAGCATTGGAGGCGTTCTCTTTCAAAAGGGTGAGGATGAGGAGGTGTACCCAATATCCTACTACAGCAAAAAAGTTGTTAACGGCAGAGCGTAAGTATTCAACTATTGAGAAAGAGGCTCTCGCCCTGATCCGTACCATATCTCATTTAAACAATATTTAACTAATCTTTCTTTTCCAGTGGAGGTATGGACGGATCATAAAATCCGTTAGTGTTTATTGAAAAGGATGAAAGGGGGGTCGGGTAACCAAAGGATTTTTTACGTTGGGCTTGCAGCTGCAAGAGCTCAACTTGGTAATTAAACATATTAAAGGATCTGATAATAAGATCCGGGGGGGGAACACCTTGTCTAGGATGTAAAGTGTTTATTTGTGTTTGGTCTTTCCCTGCCTCTTTCGCCCTGCTCGTTTCTCTTGTGTTTCATTTAGAGTGAAAGCAAGTGCTAACTTTATGGTTTGTTCCGACGGTTGTTCGGTTGTTTCGTTTATTATATGATAATTCTGTTTTTTTTTTTTTTTTTTTTGCCAGTGTTGTTTTAGTTTAAGTATTAGGGTAAGAAATATTCAGTTCTATATTAGTAATAGTTTCTTATTAGCTGATAGGTGGGTCTTTGTGCCATTTATATCTTTAATTTAGCAAGAACTTTTGGAATTTTCAGAACTTTATCATTTTCTGTGATTTAGTACATTCGTTCTTCGCTTTAGAATTATGTTCGATTAATTTTTATTTTTTATTTCCAGGCTTTTGTATTTAATTAGACTGTTTTATATATTGGTATGTTTAATTGAGGTATATTTAATGCCGACCTTTTTATTTCAGATAAATGTGTAATGCACAATTGTGTGTGCTTTATAGATAATTCTATGCATGTTTACATTAAGGTTATCTTTACTTTTAAGATTGATGCTATTTTAAGATTAATTGATTCTTTAGGTTGTATAAAAATTTACTCTATTTGATTAAAATTTTTTTTGTAGGGGGAGAAAGGTATTAGATTAAAGTAAATTAATAATTTGTTAATTATAATTTGTTAATAGTTGTCCAACCTTTTTGATCTTA
>NC_087205.1:56708605-56736105 GCF_015104395.2 Macrobrachium nipponense
TACATAAACATAAAACTGCCATGCTGCTGAAACCTCTGCCGTGCGGCATCACCATACCTTTTCACCTTTAATAATTGACATTAGATTTAAAGCCAAAGACCACGAAGAGTATGGAAAACAGGAAATACTTTGTTTTATTTCTCGGTTGTCATGACCGATTTGTTTCGACAAAACAAACTACCATCTGCGTTATGGTTGTTAAATGAGGAAACGACGAAGTCTATCCCAAAATGTCTTGCATTGCGCAAGAAAACGTTATCATAATAAAAAGGATAAGGCTAGCTGACGAACGAGATACCCTTTCTTCATACGAGCACAAGGATAAAAACTGTTATGGAAGACAAGAGAATTCTTTCCTTGCACTGGACTCTGCTTTATCAAAACTTCAAATGATAATTGGTTTGGTAATGCCAAGTAGTCCCTACCAAATGTTCTTAAGAACCCCCCTCCCCCCCAACAAGTTTTCTCCTATTCATCTTTTGATTGGAAGAAACATTTCTAAAATTCAAAAGACTGACGTCTGGTCTGTTACTTCCAACAAGAGATTTAGCCTGATCAGCTGCGATTAATCTCTGCATAATAATTCAACGTAGTCAGAAGTACATATATACTTCTAAAACTTCGAAAACCAATAGATCATCGCGTTGAATTCCCCTTACGATTGCTACGCACACTGTGAATAAGAAAAAAGGTCGAAATTCCCATGCACAGGCCTTCTCAATTCTACAAAGGTATTCTTTTTGAATCGTCTAAAACCCAAACGCAATGTAAATTCAAAGTCGTATAGCTGCAAAGGTAATATTAAATTGGTTATCCATAATTCAACTTCAAATTTAACACATTTTACCCATTGATGGGTACATAAATATAATCTCTTTTATGTATCAGAATCATTCGTAGGCCATGCAAAATGGGTTACATATCGAAGTTTATTTTATTTCGACACACATCACCAAAGCTTAGCCCAAAGTACGGTGTGCAAGACTGGCGATGGTGACATAGCTAACTGCTCCTCGGGGTGACAGTACACTCAGTAGGCTCGGCAGTTATATCGGCATATATGAACAGAAATATGTACGGTAAACGAAGTTTTCTTTGACTTTCAAACTTCTATGCAATGTCAAAATGCCTGTATGTCACGATGTTGATTTATAGGGCTAACTTGTAAAAGAAAAATAAGTAAATAAATAACTTTAGGTACAAGTTCGAACTAGTCTACTGAAGGATTTATCTTTAGAGAATACTTTCATTATGAAAAATAACACGTTCTAACTCTTAAATGTCCGAAATACTGCAACTATGTCGAAAAGACGGTTATTCGTTTAAATTGATTTTAGTAAAAAAAGAAAGAAAGAAAAAAAAAAATCAAGGCCTACGTATCTATCAGTTCTTTTAACTGACTAAGTATATTATTCTCTTAAAAAGCCTCCAGATATATAACCTGTGGGTAATTTCGTATGCATTTCCATCGGACATACACATATAGCAAGGAAACTAACATGACTTGGCCAATGATAGATATTTGCCAGTAAGCCACAACTTTAGAAGTGGTCAACTACGAAATAAAACATAGTCGTTTTATGGTTTTATGGAAATACAAAGATTCCTGCAACAAATGTACAATAAATATTTTCAGGGTCAACTGGCGTTACATAATCAGCTTTCCTACTGCCCTGTCGCTTTTCACGGCCACACCCACCGGTCGATATTGTGGAAGTGTCAAAGCTAACATTTTCGTAATTTTTCATTTCCGCAAAGCAAAGATAGAAATAATTACATAGGATTGCATATAAAATTTTGTAGTCATAATTTAAGTAATATAATAATGTTATGAAAAATTATTTTCCCCGATTGTTATCAACAATTTTAACATTTAAACTTGGGTTTAATAAAGATATTCTTCGTTGAACACATCAGCCCTGAATGGACAGTTTTAGAAATGCTTCATCAAGGTTTTCCTGGGATATATAGATAAACGTAAGAATTTTCTCATTATTTTGAGATATATGATAGATTTCATACTCAGGAAACAAACTGTAACCATTTCTTATAAAATAAAATATTTTTTCGCTTTCTGCAGTTCAGACTATCAAGCACATACAAGAATATGAAACCTACAATTAAAGAAATAGAAATATGTTTACATAAATAATACAACACGCTATGCACAGTATATATATAATATAATATATAATATAATATATATATATATATATAATATATATATATATATACTATATATATAAATATATATAATTATATATATATACATATAACACAGTATAAGTTATGTGAAGAAGCAGCCACTGTAATGTACTTGATTAGGAAAACGAAATGTATTTGTAAAAAATACATGCAAAACTTTTAGCTTTCGCCCATCCTTCTGTGGATTTGATCATTAAACGGAAATAAGACATACAACAATGGTGAGGAGAACAAGATACAAAACAAAATTAAATTTACAGAAAATGTTAAACAAGCGAACTAAATATTGAGTCGTGACCACTAGGAGGATTGTGGAAGGTACTCAAATCATCTTTGAAGGGAATGCTGGTATTTCAGATAATTTACTGTTAAGTGAAGAGATTTACCAAAGGTCCAGAAATAAAAATTCAGAAATGTGCATTGCAGTCCGTCGTGGAGTGTGGAGGTCAAAGTACCTTTTTGAATAACAACCTTTAAGTTATCGCTCCAGAAGACGCCAGCGTTTTGTCCCACCTCCCAGAATACTTAGCATTCTCGAACGAAATATAACTCGATAACTAGTTCGCTTGTTTTAACCTCGTTTATCAATTTCATTGTTTGTATTTGTTCTTTCTTCGCCGTTGTTGTATGTATCCATTTAGTTCAGTAATCAACTTTACAGAAAGATGAACGAAAGCTATAAGCTCTATATATATTTTTACAAATATATTTTTGTATTTCTACTCAACTATATTACTGTGAATCCTTCTTTACACACACATATATACAATGTATATGTATATATATAGTATATATATATATATATATATATATATATAGATATATATATATAGTATATATATATATATAGATATATATATATATATATATATATCTAATATATATGTATATATATAGTAAATATATATATATATATATATATATAATATATATATATATATATAATATATATATATATATATATTAGTGGGTGTTTATTTGGCTGAGAGCGTCATTCATTTCAACATGCAGATGTAAAAATGTTTATATAAATTGCGAGCAATGCAAATGTAGTTATCATGATTTAAATATATAGTTACAGTTACAGTTAATACTTTCATGGATGAAAATACGTGTACATCTACTCGGATAAGATATAGCTTTGAGTAGTTTTTGAGAAATCGCCCTGATATTGCACTGAGCGAATGGGGAATCACCCTGATGGTGGGGCTGTTGCACGGAACGAGAAATAACCTTGATACCGTCGGTGAATGAATGAGAAATCACTTTGGTGTTGCAGTGGATTGGAATAAAATTCAGCCCGATGCTGCCCAGGGCTGATCTGAATGAGTCAGATCCTTCACGTCGTAATTTATGGAATGAGGAATCGCCTTGAAACTTGTGTTGGATTGGATGAGAAATCCCTAAATGTTTAAGGTGAATGGCTGAAAAATCACATCCATGTTAAGGTCAGCTGGATTAGAAACCATCTAGAAGCTGCGGCTGGCTTAGTTGAACGAAAAATAACCTTGCTGCTGTGGTTGATCTGATGAGAAATCACATTGAAGTTGCAACCGACTGGAGAGGAAATCACCCAAGTCTTGCAGTTGGTTAAAACAAATGAAAAATAACCTTGTTGGTACAGTGATGTTATTTAAAAATGTAAGGTTATTTAACAAGCACAGAGATATTTTATTTTTCAAAAACAAACATGCATCATTGTTACTATAGTTATCGTAATTATAAACTGAAAATAAAACAGTAGAATTTCGTTCATTCACTATTTCGGAAAAATCATAGTGATATAGACACGTATTTAATCGATGGTACCTCGGTTTTAAATATATAGGCATGAATTTTAAGTGACAGGTGAAATCAATTTAGCGCGAATTAATCTAAACGGGAAATTTTTATTGTTTAAATGAAACCTGACATCCAATCAATATTGAGACTTAATCCATCTTGAAAATATATGTATATTTCCTTGTCACTTTTACCTCACTTATCACAATTTCTTTTCTCCGAATTCGTCAGTTTCAATGACTGCCAACAGAGTGAATGGAAAAAATCACCTTGATATTACTGCTGGTTTGAATTGAATTGAATTGAATATATAAGACGTTTGAAAGGTGTAACAGGAAGAAAACCTCGTAGTTGCACTATGAATCAATTGTTAGGAGAGGGTGGAAAGTAAGATGGATGAAAGAATATGAAAGGAAGTACAGTAAAAGAAACGAAAGGGGTTGCAGCTAAGGGCCGAAGGCTGCATCAAAGAGCCTTAAGCAATGCCTGCAGTGCACCAATTGAGGTGCACTGACGGCACTACCCCCTGCGATGATTACTGTTGGTAGAACTGAATGATAGATAGCGGTGATGTTTTAGTTAACTGACCACGATGTCACCTCAGTGTTGTAGTTGATTTGATTGAAAACTGCCATGCTGCTGCTGGTTGTTGAACCTAATTGGAAGCTACAGTTGACTGGATAAAAATCATGATGTTGACTGGAAGAAAGGTCCTCCTGATAATCACGATGAGTTGAACTGAATAATAAAAACATTGATGTTTTAGTTGACTGGATAACAAACCACTACGGAACTGTAATTTATTTAATTGGAAATCACCTTGATGTTGCTGTTTGCTGAACTGAATTTGATGTTGTAATACGCTGATTGTCAAATATCATCCTGAGGTTAATTTGCGCTGTAACTGGCTAGAAGAAAAATCACCTCGATGTTGCAGTTGATTTGAAAGATATCATCATGATGTTACGGTTGGCCGAGTCGAATGAGAAATAATTACTCGGACGATAAATCACCTAATTTTATCGTTGGTTAAATTGAATAAGAAATAATTATGATGTTGTAATTGCCTGAATGATGAATCACCTGATTTTATCGTCGGTTAAACTGAATGAGAAATAATTTGATGGCGTAGTTGCTAAGATACGAAATTACCTCGATGTTTAAATTTGAATGGATTGGAAATCAAGATGTTGCTGTTTGTTGACCTGAATTAGAAATAATTTTCATACTTGTATAGTAGATGAAAGGATAAAAAGCCGCCTTGGTGCTAAGGTTTTTTTAATATGATGAATTATCATAATGCTTTGATTGGTTGAACTGAATGAGAAAAAACCTAAGAGTTGTGGTTTATTTAAAGTGAAATATACGATGTTCGACGAACAAATGATAGTGGGGGCGACTGTTTGTTCTCTCTCTCTCTCTCTCTCTCTCTCTCTCTCTCTCTCTCTCTCTCTCTCTCTCTCCAGTAAGAGAAAGTGAATAAATTATCTACAACTGAAATTATTTGTGTAAAATTCCTTAAGTGGAGATTTCCTTAGTGGAGCTGCGTCTTAATCATAATCACCATTATTGTGAACTTATTATAATAATCATCAGAAGATGATACACTGAGGAGTGACAGGTTCCCTCTATCGTCTTCCTTCTCATATTCAGAAATGTTCACACTAAATACATATTTCTAAGAATGGTCCAAATAAGTGTATTTTCGTCAACAAGTCCTTTCAAACACCCTCTCAACCACCACATTGATTTCAAGACTTTTGCTGATGATCGAAGTTAATGACCATTGGCTTACGAGGGCCAACATACTCAAAGCACAACACACATAGATATATATATAATATATATATATATATATATATATATATATATATATATATATATATATATATATATATATATATCATCAATACGAATACAGCACTATCAAATAAAAACTGATGTAGATTACGAAAAAAGATATAATCTAACAAAGCCAACATTATGAACTGTCTTAATCTGCGTATATATACACAATTATATGGATGTACATCATATACATGTGAAGAATATCCAGCCATATGATATCATAACTAGCTTTGGTTTGGGTTGACAGTAAATAAATTGAAAAACAACAACGACAACGTTACTGGAAATAAGATTAATGGAGAGATGAATATTGATTGCTAAGAAATTTATCGTATTATTTCTATTCTTATCAATAGTTCGCTGACTCTGACTCAGACAACTATAATCTTCACCCCATCCGATTTTAAGTCCTGCATAATTGAACACAGGCACACTGGTATAAGCTATTCTCGGACAAAGGGTAATATGACTCCTGGAAAGTAGAATTGTTTTATTATTCTCTCTCTCTCTCTCTCTACACACAGACACAAACATGCACACAACATACATGCACGCGCGCGCGCACAAACAGCGTCAGCGCGGTCTCGTGCGTTGGTTAGTATCTGGCCGTGGGATATATATATATATATATATATATATATATATATATATATATATATATATACATATATATATATATTATATATTATATATATATATACACATATGTGTAAGTGTGCGCGTGTATGTGCTGTGTGTAAATGCACGTGTGGGCGTCTGAGAGATAAATAGCAATCCAGTCGAAATAACAAATACCCAAGACACTGATGTGGCGACAGATATAATTAATTTTGGCTTCATGGATCGCCATATTTTGCGGCATCAAAAAACTTGGGCAAAGAATTAAAAGTAATCCAAAGTAAGAAAAATATATGAAATTCGTATTCTTAAATGCTTTCGCAAGCCTTACAACTGCGACAAAGAGGATCTGACGTCGTCGAGAAAGAGTCCACTCTCTAAAATAATTGGATATAAATCTTACGACAAATCAAATTTATATCAAATCTTCAGTTTCCAAGGATAATGGAAGTCTTAATAAGAGACGTGATTTCTTACTTCAGCTCCATAAGGAAGCTGCTTCTCTCTCTCTCTCTCTCTCTCTCTCTCTCTCTCTCTCTCTCTCTCTCTATCCGTTTGTTAAAGTATTTGTGTAAGAACATTGATCTCCTTTGTTGTCTCATTTCATTACTCTATAGAACGACGGTCATTTCATCATCTCTACCACTCATTATCCTCCTTCCTCTGTTCGTGATCACTCAACTACAAGTTGTCTACCATCATGATAAATTCGAATTTCAACAATAAAATCACACACCGAAACACAAGTAGACAGAACATTCTTCGTCTGTCATTACTATTACCATTATTATTCCCTACATTCGATTAATTGCTGATGAGCCAAATAATAAGCCCTTTAATGATTACTTATCCATCACCCACTGAATCAGTAAAATAAAAGAATAGCCACTAGTATTTAGAAAGATGCAAATAAGTAAGGTTTATCATAAGAGGCTTTAACGACAGGAGAAGCTTTCTCCTAAGGTATGTCCATGTAAAAGACAGAAGGCTTTTGCCATCATGAGGACCTATCACTTATCATCTTATTTCTTTGTAGAAACTATTAATAACGCAGTGAAACTTTACTTATTTTGCGAGACTACGCTTCGCGCTTATGGAAGGTAAACACCACAGGGAAATTCAAAACTGATTGCTAAAATATGTACAAAATATTGAAATAAAAGCAAGTACATTGTATAAAGAAATAAATGTAGAATAGGGGTAAAAAATACAATCATGTAGGCATCCATTTCTAGAGAGTATGGACTACCATCAGGACTCTAAAGAATTCATCATAATCTGGACAATTTTCTTGTTTCTTTTGAAACCATAAAACATAATTGTTATCCCACAGCAATCCAAAATTACTTCCTGCATAATCATAACTACAGTTCATGCAGCACCTGTTAGCTTCTGCCTAATGCTAAAAGCTATTTATCGCCATCCCGTTATGAACCCACATTTCACACAATAATAAATACAAGCCATGATTTACGGTAACTACTGATTCAAGGTAAATACTAAAAAGTTTAAATGCTCTACTGCCTAACGTAATATGTATTTAACTCTCAAAAACGTTCAGCTAGCTACAGCCAACACCTAACAGAATTTAACTATCATTACACCAACATATATGAGTTAAACCAGTTATAGTTAAAAAAAAAAAAACATTACCTGTTAAATTTCCGGAAAGGATATGCAGATACGTAGATATGCAAATTCGATAAAACAAAAATATGCACATCAATATCGATCAATGACGACGTTGTCAGCAGCAGTCTGTCAAATCAAACAAAGTTAACAATCGCCATTTGTCAGTGTAATGGGACCAGTCAGCTATCAAAACAAAGTAAAACTGTTTTAGCTGTGAAACACTGCGTCAACAATTCGTCAAAGTTACGATCTCTTAATTGCAGTTTTGCTCCGTAAACAACTATGGGCAATGGCAGGGAGAAAACAGATGTTGGTATGTAACGAAAACGGAAATGCTGATAACCATAGTAAAATAACAGTAATTCCAATTACATTAATAATAACGATAATTATAGCAACGACCTTAGTACACCTATTCACTACCTTTTATGAAGTCTTTATTTATTAGAAACTATAAAAATTGATACTTAATAATTGGAGACGAAGCTGATGTGAATTCTGAAAAAATATAACTTAAATCAACTAAAAAGTTGATGAAAGGAAGAAAAGTAATCATACCATTTGAAAGCCTCATTTCATAAAAGCGCCGATGAAAAAACAAATCGAAGCTCTTCTTTAGGTGATAAAAATCATGGAACTACACAAATTGGGACTTGCCCCAATAAAAATGGATGAACCAGCTGGATGCACTTTACTCCAAGTTACTCATGACAATCGGGTTTGTTGGCAATTCCATACAAGTGAATGCTACTCTAAATCACGCCTTTGTAAAGTATGATGGTCTAATCTTGTTTCCTACAGCCCCTACTCCGATAGTTACTCAAGAACTAAGGTTAAATGGGCCTTTACATGTTTCGACTGCTGGTTCTTTATTGTATTATTATTATTATTCACTTACTGTCACTTTGTTACCCGAATGCCTTTCCATGTATATATCATAATTACCTAAACATGTGTTAGATGTATCAAGATAATCCTGATAATTAAACTAACGGGTGATTTGGACCATTGGATTTTGACCAGTTATTACGATATAATAGTAGTTTTTGTATGAAAACAGTATCAACATACATATCAGATTAAGAATGTAAATAAAAATGAAAACAAATGAGAGACTTAATATTTAGAAATAAAACTTTAGGACATAAGATATAGGCACTATATAATAACACCTGCAATTGTTTGTAAAAATACGAGAAAATAAATGCGCATCTGGAAACATGTTGAAGCTACGCCTCTACTATTTGCAAAGCTTTCACTAAATTTCAGCCAAATGAGTAGTTACTGGTAGGTGGACCTATCTAAGAACGAAAATACAAGGCAAAATATATTTTTCTTTACACTTTACTATTTTAAAATTTCATGGATCCTGGAGCCCCCCCCACCCCCCCACCCCCAAAGTAATTTAGGGGCCAAACATGGATAATGTTATTTCTATATTTGAAATTATTGCCTACATAGAGGTTAAGAACAGAATATTTTTATTCTACGATGAAAATAACTGACGAGGATATTCCTGCATATTATTTTAGAAATATCGCCTTCTGCGAGATTCAACAAAACAGCATTAAACATTTAGTTCCTCATGCAAGGCCGCTGGGTGACCCCGGAGAGGATGGGGTCACGTTAACACAGGCCGCCGTATTTAGAAATAATTGAAAGAAATAAATGTGGAATAATAACATATCAATTAAAAACTATTAAATGATACCAGAGAGATCTAAGAAACAAGGAAATTATACATAGAAGTTTCAGGATCGTATTGGGGTGTTTTTGTAATTGAAGAGAACAAATGGAAGGTTATGTTCGGTTACTGAAATGAATCTTTCAGTTTCCTCTTTGAATTTTGTTAACTATATCATAAAATCAATACTTTACGTAATGGAAAAAAAGTTTTTCCCCCAATTCCTCCTTTTTAACAATCCTGCGTATGGCCCTGTCTCGACTGAAAAACTGAAAAGGATATTTCTGGTCTAATTTTATAAAATAGTCTACAGATAGTTTAGAATATAAAGATATTAATGTAAATTGACTAAATTAAAGAGGTACTGTCAACGATATTCGTGCATCCTATCTCAGAAATATCACCTACAAGGGGAGTGAAAACAGAAATGACAAAAAGTTGCCCTCACGGAGAAGAAAGAGTAGTACTCTCTCTATCTCCCTTGAATTTCGCTTTCTACTCGAATTGTGAAGGGGACTCCAACCCGTATTGATTGCCTAGACATGAGGAGGCATGAGGGGTTTCCGTCAAATAAACAATTTCTGCTTTTTGATTAATAAAAGGCTGGAAAAGGTCAGCGGTGGCTCGAGTATATAAATAGAGTCATGACGATGTGAAAGAGAATATCATTGTCGGTAAAACGACCGACACCATGGAAAAGCAAATACTTCTTAGCTTTTCGTTTCTTTTGCTTTCAAAAAGTTAAAAAAAAAAAATTGCTTCCACTTTTAGACGTTTTGGGAGGCACCCATTTCAAAACAAGTTTCCAGAAGAGGGTACGAGGAAAAGGCTTAAGCAAAATGTGCAATTTCTTCTTCTTTTTCTTCTAAAATGACCTACATTCATTCAGTAGGAAACGGCAGATATTTTCATGCGCCAGACACAGATTCAATTTCGCTAATTAGAAAGCACCCAACAAAGTTAATTAAAAGTCTGAATCCTACAATACATTATCCTTATAAAAAGACCAGCACACTAAGGCATACAAACACACAAACATATATATAATCTCTCCACACTTATCCACTCATTAAAAGTCATATCCACTCATTAAAAGTCATATCATCAAGTCCAAAAAATAAGGAAAACGAACCTCTACCGATCTTCAGTTCATACAAATGAAAGTTTTCAACGTATTTATATAAAGAAAAAGTTTGTAACAATGGCCTTTTAAGAGATGTCATTAAAGCTTGGTTTTTAAAAAGGGATCGATCACTGAACCTAAGATCTCGACAGCGTTGAAAATACCGTATCGGAAAGAGAGAGAGAGAGAGAGAGAGAGAGAGAGAGAGAGAGAGAGAGAGAGAGAGAGAGAGAGAGGTGGGGGTGGTATTAAACTGTGCAAATCGCAATCTTCCTCACGATATAACAGAAAATTTCGATTCACCAAAGGTGGCTTCGGAAGAAAGACAGTTTAATTACTATCATCAGCAAATTATTTCAGAGTTTTAACGTATGAATTTCCTTAAATTCAGGAGGAAGTAAGCTCTTAGCCAAGTAAGTACAATGAGTTTGCATGCAACCTTTTGTTCCAAAACTAGAAATACGCTCTGAATGCAATTCATTCTCATGAAATGGAAACTGATTGATTGATTGAGGGATTAAGCTAGTACAATAACCATCATCTCTGAAAACACAGAACTGATGGAAATTGCGGCAATTAAAATAAAATTCTATTTATTTATCGAAAAATGTACGTGAGCATTTTTTTGACTTGGTTCTCAATAAACCCTCTTGTCGGACGCTACACTGCTAAAAGAATCGCCTCCGGGTCTTTGGTGAAGGAAGTTTGCGTATAATGTTCTGTGTTTGAGTACCACAGTTTTCATGTTTTCACACAGAAGCACCTCGTCTTTTATGAACCAATGAGAACGATTCCAAATGATAATATTCTAAACCACAAGAAATATAAGTCACCACCGGAACAGGTTTCCACCCAAGTTATAATGTCCTACGGTCATTATTTCTCAAATATTTTCAAGTTAATGATCTTGTTGTTTATGACTAAGCAGTACCAGCTCACGATCATGGAGAAGCCATTAACACTTCAACTTAATCAACCTAGTGAAAAGCGAGTGTGTCGTTATAACAAAAAGGAAACAAAGACATCTGAAAGGGTTCAGAGCATAATTATCAATGTGCGGAATGAAATCAGCAGGTCCACAAAGTTCAATTGTGTGCTGTGAGAACTAGTTCAGTGATAGGGAAAGATGGGTCAAATTTTGGAGAATGTTGGATCCCTAATATATGATACGGAGACAAAATAATATGCTCGGAACTAGATAGAACCAAGCCTAGGGCAGGGCACGAAGTGTAACAATAAAAAGACTAAAGTGAAAAAAACTCTGAAATCGTTCAATTACGATATCTATAAAGAGACAAACTATTCAAGTAATTAAGACTTCTGGTATAAAATTTTTCTTTCTTAATGCAGAGAGAGAGAGAGAGAGAGAGAGAGAGAGAGAGAGAGAGAGAATGAAGAAACCGTTCATATCACGAAACCAGTAAGAACGTACCCTTTAAGCAATTATAGCTCACAGTATATGATTTTATTAGCATCCGGAGAGAGAGAGAGAGAGAGATGACGAGGAGAGAGAAGAAGAAGAGAGAGAGAGAGACGATAAGCCGCAGAAACGAACCGAGAGCCAACGATCGAGAGAGAGACGAGAGGAGAGGAGAGAGTTATGAAACCAGTAGAGAAGACGTACCCTTGATGCAATTATGAGTTGCGGTATAAAACCAATTTATTGTCTTTAAAACAGTCGTTGAAAATCTTCATAACATGAGTAAACGTTAAATAGCTTACGTAATGTAACAATGTCATTTGAAAATTTCACATTAAAATAGTCATTAAAATCATGATTCATTTGTATTTTACAGTAATATGTAGATATTTCTAAAATGGGACCGTATCTAGATAGAGGATGTGCTAACAATACAATTCTAAATGATATAATGCAATATTCCATTAATTTTTCTACACATATGCGTATTATAAACACTGCCACAGTGTTCTGCAAATATTCCATCTAAATACTAAAACACAAAGTATACTTCTCATCGAATCAAAACGTTTCAATTAAAAACGAAACAAAACTAAGAAAGAACATAATACTGGAAATATAGCCGTTTCTTGATAATGAATTAAGCAAAATATTAGATTAACAGAATTGTTTTTTGCGTTAACTGAACTATAACTTGCAAAGTTATTCATATGCAAAGTGAAGATAAATTACAATCAATGACAATCCAAAATATACAAAAAAATATTAACGTAAAATCCTCCGGATCTGAACGTACTATATCTATGAGATTATAACCGCACAACGAATACTCTTCTGGGCTGCCTAGAAATAAATAAATCATGAAAACATCGAAGTATGAAAAGCAAAAAATACTCGATGCCTTTTCTTATTCTTGTACATAACATCAGTTTCAAGAGATTAATGAGCAAGACACCCTATCCAGGATAGGGAGCTCAGATGCAAGGACTGAAAAGTTTAATTAATTACCAGTGAATAGTATGATAATCATCCCTTGTAACCCAAACTCATTATAACGAAATTAGCGCCTCGCTTTACTTACGAAATAAATCCCTGATGTAACATCCAGTGGATATTAAATCACGATGAAATATTTACCGTCCTTATTCCACAACGAGATAGCAGATCATAATCCTATTATACTATATATTATATATATATATATATATATATATATATATATATATATATATATATACATATATATATATATATATATATATATCATGTACACACCCATGTTAATCTATCTATCTATCTAGCTATCTTTATATATATATATATATATATATATATATATATATATATATAATATATATATATATGTAAATAAAGGTTTTTTGCCACGAAGGAAAAAATGCAAAAAAGCGAGATAGCCAAGTACTTCCGGTATGTATATGTGCATATATATATATATATATATATATATATATATATATATATATATATATATATCATAGTATATAAAGGTGAAAGCCACAAAAGAAAGTGAAACGATGGAGTGCTGTGAAATCTTTCGACTCAAAGCTAAGATATCATCAATATATCTATACCACTTTAAAGGAATATAAATGATATTATGTAAATAGCGTTTTTCAAAGAATTCCACATATAAGTTTGAGAGAAGTGGTGATAAAGGGTTGCCCATTGCCATACCAAATATTTGTTGATAAAATTTACAATTGAATATAAACTTACAATCACAAATGCACAACCTAGAGAGTGAAATAATATGACTTACAGGTAGAGGTAATTCATGCAGGGTTAGTTTGTTACTAAGATACTCTAAATTAGAATCTATAGGGACTTTAGTAAAAGAAGAGAACATTCATCCAAACTAACGAATCTAGCAGTGGGTCAAAAAGTAGTTTTGTTTAATTTATCAAATAAATCTAGAGAATGATATAGGTGAGATGACAATCTGAGATAATTCCAAGTAACGGGGACAAGAGCATGTTGATATATTTCGAAAGTTTATATGATATTGAGCCAACAGTACTGATAATAGGCCGCATACGATTATTTTCTTTGTGCGTTTTGAATAATCCGTACAAGTAAGGTGGCGAACGAAATTTAACTGGCAATTGAGTAGTTCTTTTTTATCTTTAAGGATTTTTTTCACTGTACTATTGAAGTTTTTGACGACTTGATTAAGGGATTTTTTTAAGTTTTTTGTAAGTCGTATCATCATCCAATAGGACTTGCATACGTGATATGTAGTCAGCTTTATCTAAAATTGCTATACTAGTTGACTTCTCAGCTTTTGTGATGTGGATTGTATTGTCCTTTTTAAGATCGGTCAAACTTTTATTATAGCGAGCAGAGAAGTTACTTTCATGACTAACATTGGCAGCTCCAAAAACAATACCTTTAATTATGTCAACATGGTTTTGAGAAAGATCAAAAGATTTTTCGAATTTACTTAGGGATGACGTAACCATTAAAGCAGTAGGTGTATTCTGTATAAAGAAAGGTAAACCATATCCAAGGGGACTGTCGATAAGATTTTTAAAAATTCTGTCGCGTTTCCTGTTTAGGGAAGCTGTGGTCCTACGAAGTTTTTCGTAAATTTCTTGTCGCAGAGAGTCCTTCCAATCAGCCGGGATAGAATGATTGAATAAGTTCCTTGTTTTTTCTAATTGCTTGGATTTTTCTTTCGCTTCTTGCTTGGCGGCTGCTATGTGGTGCCCTAACATCATGGTACTGAATTCATTGAATGGGTGAAGGCTATATCTTCTTAAACAATGTGGTAGCAAGGATTTAGGGAGCACTTGTTCAGACAGGCACTTCCTCAGGAACTTTAGCTGAATTCTGGTCGAATGCGCAGCAACATGAGACTTGGAGAAGGTAGTGACGACACATCTCAAAAGAAGAAACAGGATAGCGAAAGTAAACGTGGCCCTCATTGTGTATTAACACATCACGAAAATTTGGAACGTGATGCTTATATAAATAAAGGTAGAAGCCACCTATATTTATATATTCATCTCGTTCCAAATTTTCGTGATTCAGATAATACATACATACATACATACATACATACATACATACATACATACATACATACATATACATGCATTCATACATACATACATATATGTATACATATCAACCTATATACATGAATGTATGTATGTATGTATGTATGTATGTAAGCATGTATGTATGTATGTATGACAAATCCATCCACATAAAGGAATATCTGAAGAAAAGACGTTAACTTGAGTTTTCTTCGACTGATTCGTCTCTACAAGACATTTGTTAGGACGATTCAATGTCAAGAGAGTTTGAATTTTAAGATGAAATTTTACTTGTTTGCCGGTTATTGCATACTTTATTTTGAATCATAATGACTGTTACTTTTATTCTGTATGTCACATTTTTGCAAGATCTAGAAAATAAAATTTTTACATTTCTAATTTATATTTTTTTGATAAACGAAATACAATAAATTAAAAAGTAATCAAAATAAAAAAAAATCAGGCAATGACACAAATGAATTAATAATAATAATAATAATAATAAATAATAATAATAATAATAATAATAATAATAATAATAATAATAATAATATAATAATAATAATAATAATGTTCTAAAGGGTCCACAATAATACAGTGTAAAAAGTCCGTGTATAATTTTGAAGACTTTACAGAAAGGGAAGGGTTCGAAAGCTTTCTGTAAAGTTTTCAAAATTATACACGGACATTTTACAATTTGTATTATTGTGGACCCTTTAGAACATTATATATACTCTCGTGATAGAGAGTTTTTCCCTACTAATAATAATAATAATAATAAAAGAATACATAGCCATGGACGAAGGCAGAGCTTCGCAGTATAGACCGGAAAACGAGGAAACATATGACAATACACAAAGCACTACACCCAAGAGCAAATACGGACAGACTATACATAACACGAGAGGAGGGAGGGAGGCGACTACTAAGCATAGAGGACTGCGTCAACATCGAGAACAGACCAGTGAAGACGAGTGGCTCAAGAGTGCATGGGAAAAAGGACTGATAAATATAGACGAAGACCCAGAAATATACAGAGACAGGAGAAAGACAAGCAGAACAGAGGAATGGCATAACAAACCAATGCACGGACAATACATGAGACAGACTAAAGAACTAGCCAGCGATGACACATGGCAATGGCTACTGAGGGGAGAGCTCAAGAAGGAAACTGAAGGAATGATAACAGCGGCACAAGATCATGCCCTAAGAACCAGATATGTCCAAAGAACGATAGATGGAAATAACATCTCTCCCATATGTAGGAAGTGCAATACGAAAAATGAAACCATAAACCACATAGCAAGCGAATGTCCGGCACTTGCACAGAACCAGTACAAAAAGAGGTATGATTCAGTAGCAAAAGCCCTTCACTGGAGCCTGTGCAAGAAATACCAGCTACCTTGCAGTAATAAGTGGTACGAACACCAACCTGAAGGAGTGATAGACCAGACGTGATTAACAAAATCAAGAAGAAAGTATCACTCATTGATGTCGCAATACCATGGGACACCAGAGTTGAAGAGAAAGAAAGGGAAAAAATGGATAAGTATCAAGACCTGAAAATAGAAATAAGAAGGATATGGGATATGCCAGTGGAAATTGTACCCATAATCATAGGAACACTAGGGACAATCCCAAGATCCCTGAAAAGGAATCTGGAAAAACTTAAAGAGCTAGAAGGCCCTATAGGCCTGAAGTAGCTCCAGGACTCATGCAGAAGAGTGTGATCTTAGAAACGGCGCACATAGTAAGAAAAGTGATGGACTCCTAAGGAGGCAGGATGCAACCCGGAACCCCACACTATAAATACCACCCAGTCGAATTAGAGGACTGTGATAGAGCAAAAAAAAAAATAATAATAATAATAATATATTCATATTATCATTATTATCATTATTATCATTATTATCATATATCATAATAATAATAATAATAATAATAATAATAATAATAATAATAATAATAATAATAGACATATTACAATACATATAAGAAATTCAACAATTTAAGCTTAAATCGGATAAAGCTACTGAAAACGTGATTCGGCTATGAAAATGTCAAATGGCATACTGTCATCAAAAGTAACAGTTTTTTAAAGGTTGTTTTACCTCATTATTGTCATGTTAATAATAAAGAACTATAAAAGAATACATATCCATGGTAAACAACAAATGTACACAGCAAGTCCAACAGCCAATAAGCATGCAAACATGCCTTCATACCATAAAAAAAAAGATACAATGCCAGAAATTCACAAAAACACACAATGCACAAGTATACCCTCCTACAACTAAAACACATACATACATATGCATACACATCAATCATAAAACTGCACATAAAAATATCTACAATTACCAGATATTTACATATCCCCATACTTAAACGCGTATGTACATACATACATACTAATATATACACACACATATGTGTGTATATACATACATACTTATATATATATATATATATATATATATATATATATATATATATATAGATATATATATATATATATATAAATAAATATATACATACATATATAAATACACACCACACAACACACACACACACACACACACACATATATAATATGTATATATATGTGTGTGTGTGTGTGTATGTGTCTGTGTGTGTCTGTGTGTGTATATACTCATATAGTATATATATTAGTATATATATATATATATATAGATATATATATATATATATATATATATATTAGATATCTGGGGAGAGAGAGAGAGAGATGAGACGAGAGAGAGAGAGAGAGAGAGAAGAGAGAATGAGAGAGACAGAGAAAATCCAAGCACTTTACATGGCCACAAGGAAACTGAAAGATCTTTCGCCTTTACTCTTCATAATAAATCCAAGCGGAAGGAAGGGTCATCAGTGGTTGGTGCCAACATTTCATCCACGCAACACTTTCCAGGTCTACCCCTCCCCCTTCCTCCCAAATGAAAGAATAATATATCTTTTCATTAACATAATGTATCATCTTCCATATTTTTTCCTTTTACTATAACGCTTCAGAACTACTCACATCATCTTTCGCTTAGGCTATCCTTGATATCGTATTCTTTTCTTCGTGTGTTCTTTTTGACCATTTTTACTATACACATAATACGAATTTAATTCAGCTCAACAGCTTCCAACTTTTCTCTCTCATTCACCAACGCTCCACGTCCACAACGGAGAGTTTGGGCAACAATCCCTTCATACATTCAAACTTTTGATTTCCACTTTTACGCCAAACAGTCACTTTCACGTCTACGTATTCCAACAAAAGCCTCATTTTTCTCTTGGAAACTTCAAATTGCTCTCAACAAATTACCGTCTACAACATCCTCTCCAAACACCCTCTACATTGCATATGACCGCGCGCGTGTGTTTATATACATACGTGTATATATACGTGTATATATATATATATATATATATATATATATATATATATATATATATATATATATATTTGTGTGTGTGTGTGTGTGTGTGTGTGTGTGTGTATGTGTGTGTGTGTGTGTCCGTCTCAGTTTATGCTTGTGACTCAAAAACTAAGAACTGGCGTTATAAAAAAAATCCTGATTTTTCTACCGAATTGTAATTAACACACATTGTGAAAAACTAGGACAGCCAACAACTATGTATATAATGAACGAAAAGTAAGATAACTGAACCCATTAATGTGGAAAATGTTCTGAAGCAAAGAAATCCCTATTATAAGGAGTGTTACATTTTATCTTAAGAACTCTTCGGACTGCTGGAGATCATATATCATCAGTCGTTCATTTGTCGGGAACGAACTTCTCATTTATTTGTAATAGGCACGACCTGGAAATATTCTATAACACAAAGGGAAAGAATTACTCATTTATTTGTAATCGGTGTTAGATGAAAATATTCTATAACAAAATTAAGATATTGAATGATAACAGCAATATTAAGGTTACCGTTAATGATGAACACACCACTTTACCGATAGTATAATGGCTCCTAATTTCCCTCTGTCAGCAAACTAATTGTGTCCTCGCCAGCCTCACTAAAACTAGGTGCTTTCACCATTAAACGCCTTAAAAATAACAACGCAGATAAGAAACAGATAGTGCGATGTTATTCAAGAATTTGCTGGTACCAAGTAATGGCCCATCTCTAACAACAACCTGGAAAACATGGAAAATCAGTTTCCACAAAAGAGGGTGTAATTAATTATTTAAAACTGAAAAAAACCCTTAGTTACATATATATATATATATATATATATATATATATATATATATATATATATATATATACACATATATAATATATATATATATATATATATATATATATATATATATATATATATATATATATATATATATATATATATATATATTATATATATATATATATATATAATATATATATATATATATATATACCTCAAGTATAAAAGGCCCATGAAAACACTGGTTTAAAGTTATGGACTATATTTCGGTGGACTGACTTCCACCCTTATCAAGTAATGATGAATAAATGATTTATTACTCATTCATTACTTGAATAATTTCGGTGGAAATCATTCCACCGAAGTATATTCCGTAGTTCTAAACCTGTGTTTTAATAGGCTTGTTTATACTTGAGACGTATCCTGTTTTAACAGAAGAATAATATATTTACACATACACACACACACACACACACACACACACACACACACATATATATTATATATATTATATATAATATATATATATATTATAGATATATAATTAATATAAAATATGTAAAATATAAAGAGAGAGGGGACCTATTATACCTAGCATTTTATTCCCTTTACGAAATACTCAAAGCCTTTAGACCCTGGACCGTAACATAATGGCGCATGGCTTGATCTAAATCCAAGCACTTCGGGCTGACACCAAAATTTAGATTGGAGTAAAATATGGCACTAGAATACGACGGTCTCCATTGCGGGAAATCCCCTAAATGAAGCACTTGACGCACATGGCTCTTTTGTAGCCGCATCCGGCGGACAAGTGACTGATGAAAAAAAGAAGTTTGACCTTTTATACACCATTTTATGAAGCTTCTTTCCAAAGGCTTTACTTTAAATGTTCAGGTGGATGTACATTATCCCTCACTTTTTCGACATATTACTAGTATCAAAGACAATAACAAGCATAACAATATTGCTACTGTTGTTGATGATGATGAGGAGGAGGAGGAGGAGGAGGTGGATGATGATAATGATCATCGTAAAATGAATATTTTATACATGTTACGTTCTTGTCATTTCCAAACACAAAAACAACAATAATAATATTAGTTACTATCATTACCGCTCTTAGCACTTCCAAACAACAACAACAAGAATAATAATAGTGATTATTATTGCTATCTTAATCAGTATTATTAAAATATGAATTAATTTCTTCTACAAATTTTAGATAGACTCATTACCACCATACAAAAGAGTAACATTTCTTATTCAAGTTACAATGCCAACATTGTAAATTAGAATAATTCACAAATTAAAAAGATGATTAGGATACACGTTTAGCATCTGACGCAGCCAAGGGCATATCTAAGGGTATTTACTTTTTAACCTCAAAGCAACACAATACAATAATGAAACTTCGTGGCAGTATTTTGAATTTATGTCTATTAACAGACACATGCGTGTGACTCCTATTGAAATGATTTCGTAATTACATCAGAATAAAAAAGAGCTCACTGGTAAGGTAAAATAAAATGCTTAAAACATTCCAAAGATTTAACGCTCAATGATGTAAATAACTTGACAGATGACTCCAAGTGAGTTATCTCCTAGTAAAGATATCTTAGTATTAACGTCCAATTCTCCAGCAAGTCTGGCGGTAAACCGCAACATTGCGAAACAAAAAATAGTTGTCTTTTTGAATCATCAATCATCAAGACTCCAAGAGTTAAAGTGGCAGTGGGGTCTAGTGTAAAGGTTGAGGCCACAACTATCAGTCATCGTCAGAATGGAGGCCACCACCCAACACAACAATAGCAGTAATAACGATGGTTGTGGAAGAACGATTCATGCATATGTAAGTACAAGTTGTCAAGTTAATGAAGTATTAAACATGCAGTTCTCTCTCTCTCTCTCTCTCTCTCTCTCTCTCTCTCTCTCTCTCTCTCTCTCTCTCAAAAATGAGAAACGGTAAACGAATAATAGGGCGAGAATTCTATATTAATAATTCATAGCATTCCGTATTGACTAAAAGGATAATAATGGAAAAACTCATGACATTAAAACCCCGGTCCAATTAAATTCATGTCGTTCTTATGCGACTCATATTCGTTTGACAAACAGAGAAAAAAGGATTAAAGTATCCACGTGGGCGACTATAAAACCTAACTAAACTATTTCAGGAATGGCTTCACAACATGTACCTGCCCTAAATGTCACATTATAAATATTACTCTCTCTCTCTCTCTCTCTCTCTCTCTCTCTCTCTCTCTCTCTCTCTCTCTCTCTCCCCAAAGCAAACAAAAAAGACCAACGCATGATGGCGATTTCTTTATTTGAATGGGTGCAGTAAATCGCAGAAGCCAAAATATGGTCTGGATGCATCCTTTTTATTATATTTCTCAACAACTAACAATATAATTCCGATTTTGCATGACATTACACCAAGTAAATGTATTTGTCAGAGAGAGACAGACAGAGAGAGAGAGATAATAATGCATAAGTAAAAACTTAAATTTCTCAGTTAAAAAAATAATAGAGAAATCTTGATTAACGACGGTGTTTGCTGAATTCTTAGGAGATAACGACAGTATCTGCAAATTATCTGCAAATCACTGAAGAGATACAACCTCTTATCAGCTCAACTTGAATGCAGCATCTTTCAAGGATTTTATAATGCTGAATTGATATAAAAAATCTTTCTGATAAACCTAAAAAAAAAGAAAGAGAGATCATAATGATAAAGAAGAAATCACTTTGTTCCTCTACAAGGTATACATGGCTACTGCAATACTATATACAACCATATTCAAAAATAATAATATTTCACTCTTCTAAATGACCTAATATATTACCAAAGATGTCTGTAAAAGCATGAAGGTAAGGAATAAGAGGTTAAATCCAAATGAAGCAGTAAAAAACTCCATAACGTTCATGAACTAGAAAATGAAACACATCAGTACTCTAGTGGGACTTTTTTCTAACCTGAGAACTAAAAATGAAAAATATAACCTTGGATTACTAGGATGTTCCTTTCTGCAATACCATTGCAACCCGTTTCGCATTCAGTCTTCAATCTTTGATGTTGCATTATCCGGCACTCCTCTCACTCTATCTATCTATCCACCCACCTCTCACTCTCTCTCACTCTCTCCCCCCAAAATATAAGGCAGCTACATCCAGAATCCTTGCAACACGGTCTGCAATGCATCTCAGAGCAATGCATCCAACCAAACCTCGACCTTGTTGCATGCTGGGAACGGGGTCGGTAGGATTTTCTTTCCACATATTGCATGAAATTATTGCAACATATTCCCCTTCAGGAAAGGGGAATGGACGCTGCTGCACTGAAGGTCATCTATTACATTCCAAAACCTACTTTTCCATAGGCTGCTGGTTCATACACGCAAAAGCTTACACATTTCTACGGATGGAGATTATTCAATTGATATATATATATATATATATATATATATATATATATATATATATATAATATATATATATACACTAACGTATACATAGTGCAAATTCTTACACTATTGTGAAATAAGTCAACTAGACTCAAAAACCTATTTAAAATGTTAATGTGACACTGTACCTAATCATTAATAATAGGATATTCCTACCGATGTTGGTAAATATTCCATTTGAAAAATAGCAGTGTTCTCAACTGATGAAATAAAAATTATACAAGTCTGTACCATCATAACTGAGGAACACAACCTCTTTTACGTTTATGTTCAAAAGAGCATAATAATAAACATGAATGTGTGTTGATTAGTTAGATGAAAAGTTTATTCAAATAAAACCATCATCACTAATGAGCTAAAATCTTACCAGTCCTTTATAAGACAACTTTATGCATAAGTGAATTTGCCTTTGCACAACGACAGTTGACGTTCGTATAGTGTTGTTCGGAAAGCTTATTTATCTGGAGAGATGGTGATTTAATGTTTTATTTATTTTTATATGTCTACAGCCCCTCTTGATCTTTATTTTCAGCATAATAGTGGTTGAAATGGTGTTTCCATTCTGCATAAGAGTGGCAATTGTTCGTCACAAGACAATTCGGACAGCCCATCTCCTTTACCGTATCTTAGTATATTTAACGCACTCTGGTTGTAGGGCGTTACCATATCACTGTCATGGTACTTCCCATATATAAGTAAGATTCTCGTATGCTGTTTTCCTTTTTGAATGCCTGAAACCTCCCGAGATTTTCATTTTCTAAACAATGAGAACCGTCGCCAGACGTTATCGACTGGTCATCTTCCCTAAGTTAAATTCTAATGCAGTTTAGTTTGTAGAGAGTTGGCTTTCTAATATTTTACAACTCGTCACTTTAAAATTCATGCCTGAATAGTCTATCTTTGTGATCTTACAGATAAAATTATTTGAAATTCATACTTTATTCCAATTCCCACAATTTCTGAGGGTACCACCCCTTCACAATCCACTATATCAGTTGCATTTCAATTACTCTACTGAAAATCTTTCCTGAACTTTCCAAAACGTTTCATTGAAATGTTGCTTAAGATCTAGGAGGACAGTCTGTCTAGATACGGCACATCAGCAAGATTATACGCGTTAATAATGCTCTGAAATTCTGCACTTACTTCAATCAATTGAGGAAAATACATTACAGAATAGCTCTATAATGCTACTATAACGCCTTGCACGATAAACTTTACTGTTCTTTTATATATTAAATGCTGTTTATCTTAATGGATATATATTTATCAATGAACTTCATCTCTTCTTTTTCCTTTAATGTGCCTTTAACCTAACTTCTCTTCTTCCGTAACTTTCCTTTTTTTTCCATACATGGTCCTTCTATTCCGTGGAAACTTGGATGTAAGGTCGTGGTGAATAATCATACTAAATTAAGAAATTATACTGAAGCTGAAAACGGAGTTTATTCGAAATTCCCCAAATGATTTCACAAGTTATTGCGATTTTCAGTTTTCCCTTCGCAGATAAAAATTACTTTTTACTACTGTTATCTGATTCCTCTGTAATGGTTTAATATACACTAGAGGAGGTCGTCACTTCTTCATACAAGTCCAAAGTCATAAGTGGACAAGAGCCTTCACCAAATATTTTAAGCTCGAGGAGAGCCATATATACCTCTGTACTCAACCAGTAATATTCCTTCAAGGCATGGACCGATTCAACCACATTTCTTAAAATTTAACCACAAGCATAAATGGGACTAGACATACGAAATTCTTGTAAGAATACAGGGTAAACATAAAGTAGAACGGCGAAATACAAACTAGTACAGTAATTCTGTTTAAGACTGGTGCATATACCAAGAGACAAAATAACGGTTAATAACATATATAAAGGTGAGATAGCGAACACTACTTGATTAAGAATGTTGCGCAATGTTCAGCTATACAACAGCAGATTGTTTTCAGATATGAATGAGGGTCTGGCAGAAAACAAGCCCCATCATGAGGAATTCACGACCAAAAGGAAACAAGGGGCCTATTTTTTGTGAGACAATTGACCATACAACACAGAAAAGGCCCTGAACTTGCTTAGTTTATTGTAAATTGTAAAACAGATCAAATACTATGTCAGTTAACAAGGCATTCACAGGTGTGGGTCTATATTAAACGCTTTTCCCCTTTTCAACAGACCGGGACACCAGCAGGGTAGAGATATTAGACTTATCAGCATTTCTAGCACAACACCCATTTCTTGAACTGCAGCACACGCTAGTACGTTTAAAAGACAGCCAGTGCGGTGGGAAGCAAGACGTGAATCTTCCACGGATCTAGCAAACAGTGAGAGACCGCTGCACCATACAGCCATAACATCTGCTTGTTCTGACTAAACGTGGGCGGTCAGTTTATTAAGAAACACATCTGCTTTTCATTAAAATATAAAAGCAATACAGAAAACACACCTTACGGTATAAGTAAAATTTTCCAGACATTCGTGCTAGTTTTGAAACAGTTAATTTTACTTCCATTTCATAAATACAAGAACGACAAGCCATGATATTTAATCACAACTGAATTTCTAGGTCACTCTGTCGCCCATACAATTGAGGCGTAACCTCACAATAACAGCACGTAATGCGTATATAATATCAATAGTAATAATCTCAAAGAGCGACTCTTCATTAACAATAGAGGAAAACCATTTGATGGGCATGATTACCATTTGATCATTTCATGACCTATCCCACTGTCCTACTACTTTTGGTTGTTGATCACAGCAAAGCTTTTGATGTTCTGCAACACCAGCAATCAACACTGCTTCCGGTTCCAACGCGCCTGGCTGATACAACAACAAAACCACGAAGTTTCCGTTTTCCTGGCCATTCGGCTTTCAAACGCTAAATATATACAGTTTCAAAACAACTACAACAAAATACTCACGTGCTGCGGGAGTTCTGTCGCAGCACAATACACTAATGCACTACTCAGAATGATACATACACATCCGCTACACGTACATACACACACACACACACACACACACACACACATATATATATATATATATATATATATATATATATATATATATATATATATATAATGTATATATATATATATATATATATATATATATATATATATATAACATATATATATATATATATATATATATATATATATATATATATCAAGTACGTCTATCCTAGCCAGGATGCAAAGCTGTACTTTTTGGGTGTAAGCTGATCCGGGCTCAGGATAGAAGCACCCGCTGCTTTGAAGTTGACATCTCTTTACAATTGTGGTCTTACTCAGAGGTGTCGGAAATTGTTGGCAACAGGATGACGGACAGGGTTCAGGAGCTGAGTGTTTAATCTTTTCAGCTTCCGCTTTGGATGCTTGGCAAAGATCTTTTTCAAAAACTATGGGCAATGGCTGGGGTCACTGGGTTTAGCTAGATAATGCGTGCCACAAGGAACGGGCCACCCTTTAGGGTATTTAGCCAACAAATATTCCACTGATTCTGAAACACAGATGGACAGGCCCAATTTTGAAATAGCGCCTAGTTGCTGAAAATCTCCAGGTTTATAAGTAATGAGAGTGCATTGAATAGGGAAATAAAAATATAAGATCCTAAATCAAATCGGGACGATAGAACAGGTCACTGTAAATCACAGTGCAATGGAATACGAAAAGAAAGATTAGGTAGCGGTAATGTTATATATATCTACTCAAGAACACATGGAATGCAGAAAGGCATGGGCTGACTATAGGGCAGTGAGCAGTAGATTACTGGTGCCAAGATTTTTATCAAAGCTGTTCAATATGTGTATTATAGTATGCTATGCAACAATGAAGATGAGCATCAATAGGTTTTTGTAAATTCATGTCGAAACATGTGTAGTTCCATACACCTAATCTGGGAGCAGACAACAAATGAAGACTTGTTTAACATCAAGGATGTATATCTATCTGCTGACATAGAAGTACTAGGATACGGTGTAACAAGACAGAAACCTTGTATAGTGAATGAGTCCTGTGATACAATAAAGGACAGACAGAAACAAAAGGGACATGTAGACAAATTTCAGGGAAGAGATGAAGACGCAAAGTACAACATGCTGAGTCTGAAGTCTTGATAATGAATGTTGTTGACAAATTCGTGTATCCAGGGAGAGGATTCGGTTTGGTTTATGCCACAAAATTAGTATATAATGAAATATAAGTGGGTGGAAATTAAAAGTGAAATGCGCCTGTCAAAAGGAGAAGAAAATCACCGTTGGGCGGAACATTTTTGTCAGCCGTGGATAAAAGACATGGTGATAATTTGATTGATATACCACATACTGAATAAAACATTAAGTTATGATGAAATAAATGCAAAAATGATTTTTCCTGGAACAGAGGTACACTTAATATATTGACTAGATTGTTTTTTAAGATATGAAATGAAGAACCAAAGCCTGATGA
>NC_087205.1:56746105-56778605 GCF_015104395.2 Macrobrachium nipponense
TAATAAATATATATATATATATATATATATATATATATATATATATTATATAATATATATATATATATATATATATATATATATATATATATATATATATATATATATATATATATATATTATATGTGTGTGTATGTGTGTTTGTGTGTGTGTGTGCGCGCGCGCGCGTCTGTCACGAGCAAATTTATAGTGTTTACAGTTATGAACAAACACTGAAATGATACTGAGCTATGCGGAACTTAGAGATGATAAATGTTAGCATGATTCATCAGCATCTACAACTGTGCAAAACCCGGCACAAATATGTGAGGTAATGATAATGGTTATACGAGGACAGCAAGTTCTTGTATACTGAAAAGAATTATCACTGAAATTTAAGATAGCAGGGAAATACGCAAAGAAAGATTTTGTCAGCAGAGATTATTTTAAAGAGAAAAATAAATTTCTAAATAAGTTTTGTCTTTCAATGGAAAACATTACAACTAAAACACAGACGTAAGAGACGATGTTATTTTTAATTACCCTTTCCCGAACAAAAGTTCAATTAGCATAAAGAGACCAAATACACCTGGAGCGATGCTGATTTCCTTTTGTCCTGTCTCCAGACATCAATTAACTTGATTAAAAAAATAATGGACCAATTATATTTATTAGAAAATTAGAACTAAATATCTTATAAGCGTGTAAAATAATCTATAAAATAAGTTTTTCTATATTCGAGGTCCAAGAATCTCTATATCTCCATCCAATTCCCTATTTGTCCATATAAATAACTTACAGTATCTAAAAGCTATGGGAACTTCTCCAAGTCGCAGAGTTCTGATCTGGACCAATCTGTATGTAACCAGATTTTCTATACCTATTACTTACTACTAGATTTTATTGTTTTTTGTTTTTGTTTTTTTTACAGAACTTGCAAAAATGGTTACAAAATGGTTGAGAAGGTGAAACTTTAACTTTTTACCTTAAAAAAATAATTCTTAAAACGTTGAAAATGAATTAACATTCGTAACTGTGTCAAGTGTTATGGTCTGTCATGGGTTTTGATTATCCGTTTATGAAAAGATCTTACATATGAATAAAAATTAAGACACAAGCAGTCATAAGTATACATGAACAAACACGATTCTTCTCGTCCAGGAATATGATGAATATTTGCATGAGAAAATGAGTTCTCAGTCTATAGTAACTAATTTACAGCATTCCACTGTGTTACTATGATACACCATAGTACGAATCTCATGCTTATGCGAACTGCATATCCATTATAATCTATTATTCTGACAGCACATTTGTGTCATCACACCGCACTTAATAGACTTTATTTAGTTTTGGTTCCCTAACGACAATGTAAACAAAAATGTTTAAAAAGTAAGCCCAAACATGCGGTAACATATAGTTCGAAGGGAAACTAAAGTTCAGCAACTTACAAACAGATTAACCGATTGCATTTGGGGGAAGTGCAGCTCTATTCAATGTCTCCACTGAGAGGAAAATCTAAAGTCTCTGGTCTTTGCCCTCATCTGCACTGGACAGTTTCGATTCGTATCTGCTCCGTCGTCGAATCCATTAAGCTTGACATTTTCGATAAATATGAGTAGGGACTTTTTCGTCAACAGTTACTAAAACTACCGCTATCAGCTATTATTATTATTATTATTATTATTATTATTATTATTATTATTATCATTATTATTATTATCACATGCTGCAACTCTCCTCGGAAATCCAGGATGGCGCATGTCCAAGGGCTCCAATTAGGAAATCAACCCGATCTAGAAAAAGATATGGAGAATTAGTGCATAAACCGTGCAACAGAAATACATCATAACATACGAGATGAAAAAATTAAAACCACGAAAACGAGACTCATGAGAACCTGCTCAATTAACGCATTTACACCTAGTCTGAACTTCTGGAGTTCCGACGATTCGACTAAATCATTAGGAAGATCATTCCATAATTTGATCACAGCAGGAACATTCTTTGCGAAAACTGTGTAGTATCTAACCTCACAAAAAAGAAAAGACAAAACTTAGAATTAAATGCACGTCCAGTACTACATAGAGGATCGTATTATATTTGAAGATACGAATGCAAAGGATAATTAAATCTATAAAACTTAAAAAGAATCCACGAAAAGCTAATCGAACAACAGTGCAAGAGATTAATACTAAGGTCTCAAATAAGAAATGCAATAGGAGTCGAGCTTTTATATGTCACCTAAGAAGCAAGACAGCAGCTGAAGGCCATAAATTGGTAAACTACTCAAAAACTCATTTCATCGCCACTGATAAAACTTCAAAACCATGAAAGAATGTTTCAATGTGTGTGTTTGTGTGTGTGTTTTTGTGTGTGTGTGTGTGTGTATGTGTGTGTGTTTTTCTTTGGGGGGGTGGGGGCAACGGAAGAGATGGAACGGTTTTTATTCTCAAAAGTTCGCAGTTAGGAGTGACACTTCAAATTCTACAAGAGTTGTTTGCCCGTAGTTAGAGTGACTCTTTCAACGTAAAGACTGGGTAGGGTAAATCCACTGGCACTGTCTGGCCTACACCTTCTGCCAATACTACTTTGTTGGGGTTCAACGCCTTTCCCGAAGTTTAACTAAACCCATATTAAGAGAATATGTAACCACTTGTCTACAATCGGCACAATATCCATATCCATAAGCAACCAACCTGATACAAGTCAGCCACTTTCCATCTAAGTGTTCCAAATCTTTAGTGAAATCGGGACTCAGACATCTGGAACTCCTTGTCCATAGCCATATAAGCCCAAAATTCTTACAGAGAGAGAGAGAGAGAGAGAGAGAGAGAGAGAGAGAGAGAGAGAGAGGAAACTGGTCTTTACCCATTTAGGCACCTAAAGATACAGCTATCCAAGTTTTGCGCATTACAAAATTTTCACTTTTTACTTATGCTGAATTATAAAAAGTAAAAATAAGAAAAGACAGTTGAAAAGGTGGTGATTTTTCTAAAACCAAAAGAGAAAAATAATGTCATCCCAAGAAAAATTTTTAAAGTTTAAAACAGCTTGGAGGTTGCCACATTTTACACCTTCTTTCACTATTACAAACTTAATAGCAAAAGGTAAGCAAAAATTTGAACGAAAGGAATCTCAAATTACATTCGACATCACTTAAATCTTTCAATTTTCCTCGTAGATAGGCTAGCAATCATCTCGACGACTAAAAATCTCGGCCAGCCTACGAGCAATCAAACACTGCATTTCCTCACAAAATCACTCAATCACTGAAAAAAATAGAAGAAAAAAAATCTGAAACTTTCTGCCATCAGCCGGTAATTGAGTTCTCTTATTATCAGCAATTCTGGCAAATCTAATTGGCAGATGATATTCGCGCATTATGCTCTACGGCGGCCGTTCATTTCGATATGTCTGGGAACATTATTTCCATAATTGACGGTTACATTAATTGTAATTGAAAACCTTAATGAATTTCAGGAATTCGTTTCCATTCTTTGATTTTGGCTCAGCATCGGGGCAAGTGAAGATACCATACGTACAAATAATGCTCTTCTGGGAAATTTTTAATGAAGACATTACCTAATATATTTCTCACAGAGTACGTGGCTTTCTCGGGGAATAACAATGAAGCCGGGAAACTTAAATAGGAAAAAGGAGCGAAGAATATAAAATGGCGCTCTTATAGTTGGAAATATATGCATCGTTGAAGTTATGTAAGTGTGATAGCAGGTACGTCTTCTTTCACAGTAACAATAAATATACACTGCTGAAGATGAAGCCCATTGAAAGTTCAAGTCAAATAACTTTAATAATGACGATAAATGGTGAAACATCTCTCTCTCTCTCTCTCTCTCTCTCTCTCTCTCTTCTCTCTCTCTCTCTCTCTCTCTCTATATATATATATATATATATATATATATATGTGTGTGTGTGTGTGTGTGTGTGTGTGTGTGTGTGCGCGCGCGCATGCATTAAGCTACAAATGTTCTTTAATATCCAATTCACTCGACCTCGGAATCAATATATTTTCATATTTTCATATATGTTACCGGAAAGAGAATTTAGAGAGAGAGAGAGAGAGAGAGCATAACCTCTACCTTAAACTTAGACTGAAGCGTTTTAAATGCCCCTAAAAACAATCGCACCTCATTATCTTAAGGAAAAATTTCCTATTCTTCAGAACGATTCGAGCTGAACATGAAGAAGTAATGGTTCCGTGACGATGACACATATCTTAACATCATGTATCATTTTGGAACTCTTCTTTTTATTCATTTCCCGTTCAGCTTCCAAAGTTATATTTTCGGGATTACGTTTGGCCTCCACATCAAGGGTAGCAGTCGAGGCAATAAAATCGGGCCACGACTGACGGTTAAGTGACTGGGTCGGGGGTCGTCGCGGATCCGGGAAACAAATGCTAAACATTATTGCTTATTTGATATCCGTAAGTAGAGTTTACGACTGGCTCCGTCGAGCAACGCTGCTCATGACATGAGTTCGCGATTTTCGTTTCGAAGACCTTCAGCGATTATAAGATGTTGGGTGGTAGTGGTAATGGGGAAGTGTTGAAACAAGTACTGAATCCCAACAAGTAAAAAATGCCCCTGAAACTCTAAGCCGCTGGTGGCCTGTGTTGTTAGCACCTATAGTGATCCCAGACACACGATCATGGCTAAAATTAACTTTAAATAAAAAAAACTACTTAGGCTAGAGGGCTGCAATTTCAAAAGACCAATTTGCAACCCCCTAGCCTCGGTACCATTCACTTACTCGGGGAGTAAGCCTACAAACTACTCTGTTATTGTTGTTGTTGTATTGTTCCCGTTCTTGTTGGGGGGCTAGGAAAGGTCTATTGAATGGCCTAAAAAGGTCTGAAAAAGGCATTTTGCACCGAGTTAAAGATAAAGAATTTTAGGATAGGATATTTATTATTTATTTATTAAAATGGAAATGTAAAAAATATATAATGAGTAGATTAAACAGCACAGAAAAATGATTTCTAATAAAATAAAGCATATTCATTTTAATTTTCGTTGGTGAAACAAGGGTCTATTTGACCGTAGATTTGATCATATTTTAATTTATTTGGTGTACTGAATTTAGAGGCTATGTTTCTGTTCAATTATTTTGTGTTTCCACTTATAACTGAGAATATATGAACATGTTTAGTTTATGTCATTTTTATTTGATCCTTGCTGTTGGTATGAACAGTACTAAGTCTGAGTATTAATTACAAAGGCCACTTCACGTTAAGTTATGAATAAAATATTTACAAATTATGCGTGAGGGGCAAATCTTGCATGTATCCCAAGTAAGCTGGCAGTCGGATCACGCCTTGCTAAGGTCTGAAGGCAGACAGAAAACGTGCGGACTGACAGACAACAGTTTTCTTTTACAGAAAACGAAAAGGGCACCGTGCAGGCAAACTGAACTATTTCTTCTTTAATAACGACTGAGGAGAAACAATGCATGGGTCCTCATTCTGCCCAGCTGGAATGGAACAACTTTTTTTTCTTTTCTTTTTGAAGTACAGATAAATGCCAAATATTTCCTCTTTTTTTATTAACTATAGAATTTCAATCAGTGTATACAACCCCGAACTGTTTCAGGTTCATATATTAGATCATCCAAATAGTATTTAATAGACATAATGTATCTATTATACGATACCACACTGGCTCTTGAATTGATGGCTAAAAGGCGAGGTAATTAATTAGGGACTCAAAGCCTCCAATGAGCAGTTATTCGCACGCTAAAGTTAACGGACGTGTTTTGCTGATCAAATCAAGAACAGATATTGTGTCAACGTATGGCGTAAGAACAGTACTGGAACTTTTCGTAACCATTTAGTAACTCAATAGTACAATGAAATTAAATGAGTTGTGCTATACTATTTGGTATCTGTAAATAGTACAAACAAGAACTTGCGATGAAAATCTATTCAACAACAAGTAAGTAGCAACAGCACTTTGGGGTTTCTGCATTCACTGAGCCAACTCGTGTAAATCCACAACATATTTGAGATAGAATCAGACACAATTTACCATAGTACAGAACCAGGACGCTTAATCTCGAATGCTGACTATATTGAAAAAAGTAATCAAGGATATGAAGCTCTGGACAGTCTCATTTAATCCTGCATAATCAAGAGCCACACAACACAATATGAGATGTAAGTCTATTATTCTCTTGTTTATGGCAAAATGAGCCTTTCAAGCATCTGATGGCATTGCAATCTCTCTCTCTCTCTCTCTCTCTCTCTCTCTCTCTCTCTCTCTCTCTCTCGCAAAGAAAGTGTTAAACTTATTAAAAAAACGATAATAGTACAGAAACTGACTTCATAGGTACCAGCCATGAAGATGGTCTTTATTCTGTAAAATATTTCGAAGGGTCTCCTTAATTGCTCTTCCCAAAATCCATCCCAATCCACATTCCCATCCAGCAAAAACAAAGACCTACAAGTCACATTTTGTTTAAAATCAGATGGTGCAAGACTGCCTCAAGATTTGACTTATTTTATCCTGACCCGAACCAAATTGCGTTTATTTACAGAAGTTTTTCCTTACAAAACTTTTTCAAGTTCTGAGTTCTATAAAGCCTTTCATACCGCTAGTCTTTTTTAAAAATCAATAGCTAAAATGAATGCCTCTTTGGGGAAGCCGATAAATTTCTCGAGGGGCCAGCCAAAATCTTGATCCCTCGTGGGATTATTGGCAATACGTCTTCTCAATACCATCTTTACTGGACTCTCTCTCTCTCTCTCTCTCTCTCTCTCTCTCTCTCTTCTCTCTCTCTCATATAAAGGAACACTGAAACGCCCTTCCCTCCGCCGAATTTGACCAAAATCTTGTAATGAGGAAAAAAAACACCAATATTTGTAAGCTGAAGCAGCTCGAGGCATTGCCATATATCCTAAATTAAACAGGTTTGGCAAGCGGCGGCAGCAACAGCCATCAGAAGCTGTCGCAGCTGGACTGTCTTGTAATTGATAGATATTGTGGCTTTAAGACTGCAAGACATTTCGAAATACGCTTAGATGCATTTTAGAATCTAATTATCCACCGACGAAGGTTAAATCGTGTTTTCGTCGTCGTCCTGCGGTAATCTTGTTATCGAGATAATCTATTTAGGTAACGAAAACACTTTACCGTTCAGTCCATATCATTATCTGCTTGATAAGCAATGATAAGATCATGATACTCTCTCTCTCTCTCTCTCTCTCTCTCTCTCTCTCCCTCTCTCTCTCTCTCTCTCTCTCTCTCTCTCTCTCTCTCTCTATGAATGCGTTTTTTTATATCTTGTATATAGTTGCTTATCCGTAAGTTACGTAGAACTAAATTAATTCAACCACCCTCCCCCAACCCCCACCCCTCACCCCAAGATTTGTAAATTGATAGTTAGAAAATCTATTAGTAATCATATAAAGTAGTATAACTGTCTTCATTCTTTTGGGCAATTTAAGGTGTATAAGCTAACTTGGCTTAAGCAAATGTATTCGCATCAACAAGTGTCATTTAATCTAGTTCTCCCAGCTCTTTAGCCTCCGGATTAGCTTGGTTGGGGAAAGAGATTCGTTTGCTCTTTTGGACTTACTTCAAACAACGAGAGAAAACCAGACTTTTCTGCATGAGGCTTCAACAGATATGAAAGCTAACATTTATCCATCCTCGCTCTTTGTTTAATTTCAAAGTCCACGAATTATAAACACATTACGATGTTTTTTCCGAAATCTTTACAATGAAAAAAAGTTCCATATTACCCGTTGAAAACCTTCGTTCGTGTTTCATTTTCTCCAAAAAGAAACTTTCAGTGATGTTTCCAGCAAATCAGAATCTACCCGAAACATCGACCTTCATGATCTAAAATTTCTCCCTGGGCCACAAAGCTGGATCTCTTTCCAAATAGCTCCTTGACCATGAATTGTTTTTACCTGGTACTCTTCCGGGAGACTAGGAAATATCTTTTTTTTTTTTTGCAAAATACTTAACCGTAATGACGGGAGTTATTTACACATATCAATATTTGAGTAACGAAATTACTGTAATAACGTAATTTACGTAGCAATGATGGCGCAATTTTACGCTTTGGCAAAACGTTTACCTAAAAAATTATTTTAAGACAGATACACAGACAGGACAAACAACATATCTCTCATTTCAGGTTTACAGAACAAAAGTCTAGAAAATATGAGCATCGCAAGAGTATCTAAATAAAGAGATTAGCAACGCTATTCTTCAATGGTAAAGTTAACACTGGGAGAAATGTAACAATTCATCACAGGAGACCAATGACTTCGTTCACCCGTGTTGACATCAGTAAGCAAATTCAGGCAGAAGTTGGAACGTCATGACATTAAATTACCAAAAGTGAAACGAGGTCTTTCAACACAGTCCGCCCACTTATGAAGCACAATAGTAGTAAATCACCCTAAAATAAATTATTTTTAACCACTAAAACTCCCGTTTCTATACACGTAATTAAACGGCTTGAATAAATAATGACATGTCAAGAGCACGTGATTCACGCGAGAAAAAGACCGAAAAACTATGAACTTTTCGACAATTCTTACAAAAGGATATCAACAACCTTTTCCAAGGAAGTTGAAAGGTATATAAATTAACTGCTTGTTACCAAGCATCAACATAATTGTATGCTATAGGTGCTTTTAATGCGGCGAAATTCCCGTCACAGTGACAAATTGAACCATAGGGAATTAATAACGTAACTACATAATTGAACTAAACCGCCAGTCTTTGTAGATACGAAAATATCAATATTTAGTTAAAGTCATCAAAATTTAGATATAAAGTCGCTGCTTCCCCAAATATTCATGTGACCTTTTCCTGTATTTCTAACGACACCTATAACCCAATTTCCTTTTGGATCCGCTACCGTTAATTTCAGCACAAATAAAATATAAAGAAAGGAGAAAATAACAGCAATTTCAATTATGAAGAGATTTCAAAATGATGTAGGGGACTCCTTTGTTTCTGCTAAGTAGATGTGTCTATTTTTTTAAAGGAACATCATCTTTCGACTGATGGAGAGATAAAGACTAAAACATTATCGCAAGGACAAATGCAACTATAACGCATACACCTGATCGGCATCATAACAATAACCATAATTATTAAATGAATCTTTTTAAATCTGAATTTTGATAATCCGCAGACAGTACACCACGTCCATTACTCTGCCTGGCACATTTCAGCGAGAAATCCGCAGTCATGGCGAGGTTGGCCATGATCAGCATAATAAATCTGACATGCATGTACCTTATAATCAACCAATTTTCTTCATCAGTTAAATACAAATACAAAATGCGTAATTAATTATGAGATTAAAGTTTTTGTGCACCTAAAATACCCCAATACTTATATCGATAACAGAAAGTTTCTCTCTCTCTCTCTCTCTCTCTCTCTCGAGCAACACATTTCATTTCCTTAGACTCTGAACCGTTTTACCTTCTCCCAATTCCTCATTCAATGCTTTGTTCCTTTCTCAATTCCTCCCTTTCGCCGACATCTTTTAATCAGATTTCTCTCGGAAACTCACTCATTTCCTAGAGCCCTTCTCGTTTCCAATGGCTCTCTCCTTTTCTTCCCATTTTTCCGACGTCTCTTCATCTATTCTTTTCGTTTCCTATTACTGCTTACTGCGTCAGAGGTCAAAATAATATGATAAAAAACAAATAAAAAATCGTCTGCAATTTCACAGAAAAAGAAGACAAGAGAAATGCTGACGTCATCTTCATGCGTTCGAGGAGATCCATCCTTTCGGGCAAAGGCAAAACATCTTCCGTTGCAGTCAACAATTTCGCTCATTTGACAAAACCAAAATTCACCTAAGGATGTCTCTTCAATAAAACATGGCCTAATATTAATTTGCTTTTTAGAATGATGCTGTTCCGCAAAGGAAGAAAAGTATCCATTTTAAACTGCAGCGATACGTTAATAATAAAAGATATAAACAGTTGAGCCCCTGTTGCTCTATGAATGAGAATGTATGTATGAACATCATCCCGGTTATGCACGGGTCTCTTCGGCCAAAGATAACATTTTACGACAACTAAGTGTTTCCATTAGAGGTCTCGATTATCGTTGGTGGAACCGGACATGAACACTAACTGTGGTCAATTTTGGTCCTGGAATGGACACTAAGCCAAATTCACGCCGGTGCCGAGTCCTCTCTTTATGTGTGCCAGAGAAGGAGTAGCAAAAATTGTAATCATTTTTACGATAGCAAAATAACGCTATAAAATTTAATTATTTTGTATCTATACTTTACTGAATTCACCTGTATGCATTTGTTATTTTATTTCCATAAGTGGATTTTATAAGCCATCCACAGTAATTGATTTTTCCCGTAAGAAAATTAATGCTTCCATTTTTCAAAGCTTTCAATAAAGGTTCCCTTTACCATTCTCTGTACGACAGGGAATATATTATTATAGAATATCTTTAAAAAAAATAAAAAACATTAGAGACCTTACTAAAAATGAATAGCATGATTTGTGTATTCTGAATCACTGCAAGCTACAATCTCCATCATTTCTTATTCTAATAACTATAGACTTTTGTCTGTAGGAAGTACTTTGTTACTATATATATATATATATATATATATATATATATATATATATATATATATATATAAAATACATAAATTCCCTTTCACGGTTACCTACTAATGAAATATTTATTTTCCTGCAGATTCTTTCCCAATGCAATAATGGATGATTACCTTCAATAATGTCTATAATCTTTGCACATAATATAGAATAAATGACGACTTCGCTTTCAGCAGTTTCGAAGTTTGGAAGTTTACAAATTAATCTGACAGCCTCTTTACAAGCAGCTGAAAGAACGGAAGGCTTCAATTTCAGAACATATTGATTGTTCTCTGCAGATTTCAACAGTCATAGGCTAGTTCTTTTGCATAGTACTCGTTCCTGTTTGGTAATTATTAATCTCAAACATTTCCAACTTAGCCACTCTGTTTAACCATGTTAGGCATAACTGTTTACTACCCCTCCAAATACCGACTACCGTAACATAGAGAGGGCCTCTTTCCCTTATAGGTCTTTCAATTGGAGAAGGATCACTTAAATACCATTAATGCATACATAATTTGTACAGTTTTTATGAAGTGCTCGTATCCATTTTACACACAAACACACAATAGTGGTATTCTTAATTCAACACAAGTCAATAAAATCCCTGATGTGCAGCATCAAAGATCTTTGCCCAATCTAATTATAAATTGATTCCGTATAACATATTTTCATATACATGATGAATAATATCAACAGTGTTATTCTTGAATTTCACGTACGATTTTTCTTTTACTTTACACTATATTAACTTAATAATCACAGGTTCAATCTGTTTGTTAATGTCTTAGCTATGACTTTTCAGTCGGTGTTCAAAAGGGAATTGGGCCTCCAACCACTCAAACACTGGCCTTTGGTCTCCGTGGTAAGGGCTCTCTTATCAGACCCACTGTTTTGTGATGATGTTAAATGTTCACATTCAAGAGCTAGCTAAACAACCAGTAACAGTTCATGTCTTATGGCAGTCCAAAATTTCGAATGAAACTTAGCAGGTAGACCATCTATTCGTAATGCGTTCCCATCATTCAAGCTTGATTTACTGTATTTATCAGGTAATATTTTACAATCTTCATCTACTTTATTACTACACAGTTTAGTAATAAAAGGTATAAAACTATCTAAATTATTTATTACCCGTTCCGCTGTCCCAATAATATTTCGCATAATTTAGTTACCTTCAACTCTTATATAGTTTACAACTAACAATGCCACAACCTCTCATCTTAAATGTTAGCCTTCATTCCTGCTCTAAACTCCTGTCTCCCACCCACCCCAACACATTGAATTTTTCAAGTTCTCATTGTTATTCTTCACAGAAGTTATTGCTACATAGTCTACAGTATCCTTACTTGTATAATCCTTTTAACCATATGTTTCTGATACGATCTTTTCCGATATCTTAATGCGCAAATCATTAAGTTAAACCTTAAAGTGACCTCACCATTCAAATATACTAAAAACGATAAATACATTCACGTCATTTAATAGATGAATAAAAAATTTTCAGATATTCTTTGAATACGTGAAGGCTGGTTTTCCTGGGCGTACTCACATTATTTTCACAGATTTGTATTTGTAAAATCTTTCGGACCAATACTTTCCGATGAATCAACACATCGTAGAAATCAACATATAATTCCTTGGGCTTGTCACCGAGTTGAAGTCTGTCCCACATACTGACGTCTCATAACAAGAAGTTATCAAAGAGCACCTCTCATGTCTTTGTTCTTGATGGTGCATTAACATTTATTAAAGAATAAAAAATCAGTTCACCAACACTCACTCGTGGACTAAATTCTACCTTCTTAACGTATACTTCTAAGCTAACAACACTTAAAGAGTTAACACGCGTTTACTAATCAGTATGGCTACAGCTTGTTTTAGACAAACACCACAATACATAAATACTTCCGGTATCTTCTATTATCAATTAATTTGCTAAAATTTTCAATATTATGTTCCTGTAACACTATTATACACTGTTTATAGTAATTGGACCTTGATATGAATTTCCTTTGCTCATTTTCATGATTGAAACAATTAATACTAACAGTAACGATACTCCGTATCTTGATGGAGATGTATAAAGTAAGAGAGCGTAAGCAAGCCAAAAATATGAACCACACTATTAAAAAAAGCAATCCGCGAGAATCATACCATTATTTTTCTCTTCACAATGCCTGTGCGTCTGTTCTTGTTCTTGCTCTTGTTCATCTTGAGTTTTGCTCCGATGTACGTTTTAACCAACTATTCCCCCTCCTTTACTTTTCGCTGTTCACAGAATCGTAACTCAAATCATCACCGAAACTGGCGACCTCAATGATACACTTAATAATGGCATCCAATGAGTGTTTAACATTGAGAGTTTTTCTGCGCTCAAACTGTGGTTTAACGAACGATCTTCATCATTATTCACTTTTCCCGGATGATCTAGTCCAACAGCCATCACTTCTATTATGAAGCCATCCTGGCTCTAGCTTGAACATAGAATGCTATCCTCACTGTCACCATAAGGTCCATTTATCGAACCGATTTTAGTGGTTTCTTCAATACCAGTGTTTATTCCCACTGCAAAATCCATTTCCTTCTTAGTTTTGTTTCCTGAATTCCAGTAGCTTCATTGGTATTCTAATTCTCTTCATTTCCATATTTCATTAGCTGTTTTTTTCTCTCCTCGATGTAATAACTGAAAATCGGAAGTACTAAAACTGTTAATTCTGTCTCCCTTCTCACTCAAACAGTGAGCTGTCCTATGGCTGTTCATTCCACATTTGTTCATGTTTTGTTTTTACTATTGTAAAATACCAAAATACTGTGCCCTTTAATGACAGACTACTACTCCAAAGTTCAATTCTTGCGGTCACGAATCATGATGCCATTAAGAACCTTTGTGCTTCCCTATGAACAAATACGTATATTCAGCCTAATTCCATATACTCTACCACATCTTCCACGGCCAATGACGCATGCCAAATACAGACTTATTAATATATGCTACTAATGTCAATGACCGATATTTACTTTCCTTTCTGGATGAAAATCCTTTGCCTCGCCTGACACAGAAATATCGAAATGATACATCGTTACAGAACTCCACAACAACCTTATTTCTACTTAACAGCAAAAGTCCAATGGCAATGGAGTCATATTTCTAAATATCAGTAATCACATCAAGCACACTACACTGTGTTGGGATTGAGAGTAAACGGTATCGCCACCAAGTCGTTTCTCAGTACTGGTCCTTATTTTAAGGACACTACAAAGATGCCACAGTGGTGTAAAATTTCGACTCAAAAGTATCCATAAAACCAGCTTCCAAAATTGTCGGCTGTAATCAGCCGTGAGTTATTATATATACATTGAGACCAAGATGATGCTTCTAAAATAATCACCACGTCCAAACAAAATGGTTTTCTTTGCATATTTTAAATAATCAACGAACGGAAAGAATTATTTCAAAAACTTTTGTTTCAAAAGTCAGGACTACTCACGTACCTCACAAAAAGTGTATGACCAAGTAATTGGTATAATGTTTCCTTCCGAAAAAGTAAGAACGAAAATTCTGAATTAAATAAAAACTAGTCTTAAAACAGCATATAATATGCAAGAAAATCTCTAGGGAAGAGAACGCAAGCCTAGTCATCATAAGTGAATCTATTGGGCCCATGAATTCGAATCTGAGTTAATTCTAATGAATTGGTAGAGGGCCAGCATCAATTCACTCTCTTTGTGTCAGACGAACCTATCTCTCCGGTTGACCTGCCCGATTTGTTCGCAAGGAGCGCATATAAGAATTAAAAAAGGGTTAGGAGAGAGAGAGAGAGAGAGAGAGAGACTTTAAAAACATAAAACTGGAAACCAAGTCTAATATATATATACAATATATATACATATCTATATATATATATATATATATATATATAATATATATATATATATATATAATATATATATATATATGTGTGTGTGTGTGTGTGTGTGTGTGTGTGTGTGTGTGTGTGATGTATGTATGTATGTATGTATGTGAGAGTGCAGACAGATTTAATAGGTACAAAAAGGAAATAAGACAGTGAAACAGGGCACCAACAAGAATGGTTGTGTAAAGAGAAGGAAGACCAATGTAAATTTTAATATATGGAATCATCGTTTGGTAAATATAAGAGTCAATATGCTCGGATAAAGAAATTAATACATAAACAACCACAAATTTCAATATTTTGTCAGATGTTTACCATTGACCCCTATTCGTGGCCGTTGTTGTATATAAAAGAATTACATTGTACTTCCATGTCAACCAAAGTAATCCATTTTCCACATTAATGGCATACTTGTCCACTATATAAAATCAAAACTTTTTCTTTCGTGTATGCGCCCAATAGCTTATTAAACATTAAACTGTGACGAGTTAGCATTTAAAATTCATAAAATGTTCATAATCTTAAGATAAATGATGCGACAATAACTTAATCATAAAAGGCATAATGCTTTAAACTACCATACCCATCAAATGAACGGGCTGGGAAAGACGCAAGCTTATTATGAGACAATGTAAAAATTAAACATAGGGTAAGCTGCTACAGTGATCAGTGCCACAAAAGTCTTTTACTATCAAAGCAGTAATGATCCCTTTATAAAGACCGGCCGTGATCGATCGATGTCTGAACGCTGACAAATCGTGAGTACAATACGGTACACCCACCTAAATCAACCGAGTTACTGAAACACCCAGACCTGAAAAGAAGAAAAGAGATTAGGAACATACAAAACAATTGGAGCACTGTATCGATCAAAGTGAAGATTATTTAAGGAAGGGTAAGTCGTCCTTGGACAAGACCAAAAAAAAAACACTCGGTGAGGTTCTTACAAATAAACGTCCATCTTCATTTACTAGGGAATGCATCCTTGATATAGGATAGTGTTCTCATGATAGGACGTTTAATAATTTACTAAAGCTTTTAAAACATCTTTCGACTTCCATGAGCGGACTAAGGTTGTTACTAAATATAATCTTTATTTTTTAACAAAGTAATTAGTCTAGGTGCCAGCCCATTGTTTATATAATGAAATCCTGCAATTTTAACTACTCTAAACTTTTTTCTTAGAAATATGTTTACTATGGATGAGATAGCCAAATTAGCCTAGTTGCTACTTAGGCAAGGTTAAGCATTTCTCAGAATTCAAGATGGCTACCACAGCCATATTGAAAAACTACCAGTTTTTAACTTTTGATGGTAATGACATAAAGTGACATTTAGTCCCACTTTGTAGAGAGGTTTAAAATGCAGAGAATTCATTTTTGCAGTTTTTTATATCATAATATATAGATATGAAGTTATATATTATTGTTGTGAAATGTTTTTGAAAAATGAGTGGTTAACCACAATTTTTCTTTATTTCATATTGTGAGTTTGCAAGATTAGAATACTAGCCTTAGTTCCATGGTGTCCAACATCTTCATAATCATAATGGCTGTTGGAAAGGGGGAATGTTTCTTCAGTCTTTGTTATGCCAAGAGAAACTTATGGATATTCAAGATTGTGGCTGTCCAGAAGATCATAGCTACAAAGAAGGTGAAAAGGGATAGGTGTTTCTCAACTCTCTTAAGAAGTGAAGCTTAGCTCACAAACCATGTTATTGTAGCTATACATCAAAGAGTAGAAACAATGAACAGGAAAAGAGAAAGTGCTCATAGGATAACAACGGTGCTTCCAAGCAGTTGTTAAAATCACAGTGTAGTGACTGTTTTCAAAAGAGACTGTTTGGTATGTGTAAAAAAGTGTATACCAAAAGACAGTAAGAACCTACAAAGGTGGGTGCATGCCAGAAAGTGTACAACTGTAGAAAGGGGTATCACCTTCAAACAAAAGCTAGAGCAACTTAGTGATGAGAGACAAGATCAGTGGGCCAATGGGGTGATGGTTAGACTCAGTGCTGTAATTAATCTACATGCTGCTGATGCACAGTACACAGTATCATGACCAATGTTATAATCAGTTCCATGCTATTCCTATGACCCACTCTACCATGAAGACATCTGATGAAGAGGCACTATAGCTGAAAACATGACAGAAACATGAACAACTTCAGAACTATAATCTATGCATCATCCTGCCTCGGGCACTGTATCAAGAAGACGGTGCATATCCACAGCAACAACCTATTTTGGTGAAAAGTTGCTGGTCCTCCACACTGAGAGCTGTGAAAGTGCAGTTGGATTTAACGACAAAACTGGACAGTTTTTGAAAATTGCCAAGATCAGCACAAACCAACCTGATGAAGACAATTTTTAGAAGCCGGTGGGTAAGATCAAGAAAGAAGTTATGGCAAAACATAGGCCAGAAGGCACATCACAAAGTCCTTGAAAGCATCAGTGAGACTCCTGAAATTGGTTTCTAGCCTTGCATTAGGGGACACAATCACTAAACCATCACTGACCTTGGCTCAGTGTATTCAACAGCATCTTTGTGATGGCTACAGAAGTCAGACCACTCTTCAACTAGCTGTGAAACTTCACCACAAGTATGGGAGCTCAGAGCTCATTAGGACTCTAAATAAGCATGGTATTACAAGCACTTATGATAAACTGCAATGCTTCCACAAGTCAGTGGCTAAGTTTGTGTCTGACAATCAGTCAGAATACCACAGGAAACTCGGACTGTGCTCAGAGATTGGGCCCATATTTAGCTGGGGAGACAACTGCGATTTGCACATTGCATGCCCTAACAGAATGAAGACCATGCATGCCATGGTCATGTAGTTCACACAACATCTGGCTGGTATCATTGACACTGGAAACATTGGTGTGATGCAACTAAAGATTCCTTGACTCAAGAAACATGAGGTGTCCTCTCTGCAACTCAGTTACTATGACGCTAAAGCACTACTGTGGACCTTCTCAGCTAAACCCAACTCACTTACCAGTGAAACCTCTGTCTGTTGAAGATATGGTGTGGCTTTCACAAATATATGAGTATGACAAACAAACTGAGTTGGCAGACTTTAATGAAGATCAACTGGAGGAACATCCAGCGAAGAAAGCCAAGATTCTGGTGGTTTTCAGACCAATGACTGACTCACCACTAGTTCATCCTGACACCATTCTAACTGCACTTGTGTATCTTGAAAGGGCTGTCAGGATTTTTTGGATGCAATACATCCATCTCACTGCCGACCTCCATCTGTACGAAACTGAATGCCCAGTTCAATGGAATGATCCTCAGTGCTTGACCAATTTCATACTTCACCTGTGCTTGATGCACGCACTCATAAATTTTCTGCAATGCATAGAAATGCTGATGAAGGAGTCTGGTATAGAAGTTTTCATGAGTTCAGCACATTTGGTGGAATAACTAGAATCTTGAAAGGAAAACCCTGGACAAATGCACTACAGGCATACTGTATTATTGAAGATCTTCTTGAGTGGTACCAAGGCATACCACAAGCTTAGTGAATAACTTGAAATAGCAAGGTAGCACCCAACTGGGAGGCTATGGTTCGAATGTTTTATAAAACCTACTCTGCTGGCACTTACGTTCTTGCATGGAGAGCGGAATGGCGACTTCTACCTTCAGCAAAACTGTCTGAAGGCAATGCTGCCATATTTCTTTGCTGCAGGTCACCACAATTATGCTCATTAGCTGCGCTGGTATGTTCGACAAATGGAACAACTGTCATCATTCGGATGGGGGTATCTCAGTGCCACCCGATCGATTTGGTGAGCAGACATATATCAAGCGAGGGAAAGGCACTGGAGATATGAAGGGCATCTCAACAACCAATGAGCAAGTGGCTGTATGGGTTAACAGTTTCAGTGTTTGTGCCCACCTTGACATAGTCATGGAACATATGTAAGTGATGCTGGAGATGAAGGGGTGACATTAAGGTCAAGATATGGATAAGGAGAAAAAACATAAGGAAGACGGAGAAGCAAGATGGAGATTGGACAAGGCTGATCACAGGAAGATTACTCTAGCATTAAACAAGTACTCTCACTCCCTTAATGAGCAGCATTCAGGTGTCTATATTATCTGCAAAGGTCAAGTGGCGCTTGACAGAGTGAATGTTCTGGATGCAATGGCTATGGGTGTGAGCAGAGAAAGCAGTTCTCTGATTCTCTTAGCAATAACTTCCACAGAACCATAAAGAAGAAAGTTAAGAAAATGGTGGCAAAATATCAGTCACTGTCAAGGGGAAGGCCATCTATGACATTGAAATGCAGTTCAGTCTTCTCAAAGTTGTGGGACGGTAGTGTAATTCCTCCAGCCCTTATTGATGAGTACCGCTGCTTGAGGAAGGGCAACAAGGCTGCACTTCTTAATAGGCCTCATTACCTCTTACAAAACTCTATCTGCTCCAGACAGGGTGTTAGTTGATGCCAGTCAGTTGCTGTACCACATAGTCTGGCCAATTTCTGAAACCACAAGAGACCTAACTGGAAGCATCAGTACTCGATTGCCCCACTACCCTCCTGCCTCTAAGGAAATTGTCACGATTGACTGCTATGACCAAGAAACTCCATGTGCTAAAGACCACGATTGGGCAGGAAGAGGAAGACCAAGGGAATTTTGACTGACCCCTAATACATCCCTTTCATGCTGAGAAGCTGTTCTTCATAATGCCAAGAATAGGAATCTACTTAACAATATCTTTAGTGGGTACCACTTTCAACACAATCTACATATGGTCAATAAATTGGATGGTACAGTCATCCATGCTGAAGCAGACATCACTCTCTTCAGCTACATGATGAAAGCCATGGTGTGGTGGCCAAACCATTCGCATCCTAAGTAATGATACTGATGTCTTTGTTCTGATAGTGTATTGGATATCAAGAATGCAGATCAGTGCCAAGATTCAAGTGGAAGATTGGAATGGTGATATCCTGGATGTCAACAAAACTGCCAAGCACTTGGGACCAAGAAAGTACAGCCAGCTTCTCAGTGCCCAAGCACTGTCAGGCTGTGATATGGTGTCAAACTACTCTATGGGCAAAAGAGTTTTATTGTAATGAATGATGCACAAGCTCGCTTGTACCTTGGCTGTGAGAAACCTCCACCACTGAAAAATTACCACCATCCTATGCCAAGCTGCAGCAGCATGTGCTCAGAGCTCACCTTCAAATGCTACTGTGGAAAGCAGCAGATCAACAGGACCGATCCATTTTAGTTTACAATATTGCCAATTTTGGCTGGAATACTGAAGTCACCATCATTACACCAATTGTCGTCTCATAAACCCCAGTTGCTCACCATGAGCTCTTGGATGTAGTGAGCTGCAACTGCATTATAGCTGCAACAGTGCTGGTCTTTCATGTACAGACTACTGCATGAAGGATGAGTCACCTACTGTCGTCATTTTACCAGCAAGCTTATAGACGCAGAGAAAGTTGAGGAGGGCTAAGATAATGATGATGTAGTAGATAAAAACGATTACTATAATATAATTAACTGATTCTACTAAGTTCACTGATGGAAGTTTTATTGTGTATCAGATATTTCTTATTATTTTGTTATGTCGTTTTCATAATGATACAATAAACCACCATTGCCTGACATTTGGCCCTAAAGGAATTAACAAACTGCAAAAACGAATTTTCCACCATTTAAAACCATTTGAAAATATTATTACACGACCATTTTGTAACAAACTTCATACAATGAATATCAGCTGTTTTTCAGTATAGCGACAGCGGCCATCTTGAATTCAGAGAAATGCTAAATATTGTCCAAGTTGCAACAAAGCTAATTTGGCTTTCATGTGTATATAGAACATATTTCCATAAAAAAATTTAGAGTAGTCAACATTGCAAGGTCACTATTTTGGCACCTAGACTAAATCAGCAATCTTCTTCTCTGTTGCAATTATCTGAGAAAAAATACAGATGTGTCTGGCCACAGGTTACATAAGCATTCGCAATTTCTGTTGGAGAAAGTTAACACAAAGTTTCTTGTTGGGGTGAGTTGTCCCTACACGTTTACAAAGAGTCGTATGAAGAGTGGTCGAAGGTCTCTGTACTCTGGGTATAGTAGTTGTCTTCATACAAAGTTCGTATCTCTCTGGCTTGTCTCAAAACTGATCGGAGTTGTCCACGTATGAGATAACTTTGGTCAGAGCTGCGCTGATCCCTAAGCAGTATAATATTGATTATAAAGAAGTATGGACGAAATAGCATAGACAGAGATATGCACAAACCACGCAAAAGGAAAATAAACTAAAGAGGTTACATATGAGCAAATAAGGAAGCCCACGTACGCAGAGAGACGGAGAGAGATGAGGAGGAGAGAGAGAGAGATATTACAAATGCCCCAAATTCAAAAGTTTACCCATTACTTTCAGATGCGTAAGGGTCATCTGTGAAAGTTTGAAATGAAATTTTGTGAGCAGTGAGCATATGGTCCCCACATCTGGAGATTAAAGATTTTCGTCCATATGCAATTAAAAGATATTTTCCCGTATTTTCCTGGAGTATTTCTCTCCAGCGACAAAAGAGAATTTCAACTGATGCCGTTTCTAGTGATTTCAAGAAGTGTTCTCGAAACACACAGCTTTAGTTATTGAGAGTTTCAACTCTGTAACGACGTATGTTACAGAATTGATCTCTCAAACAGTAATATTACTTGGAAGAACACAGAAATGAACTAAATTTTCAAGTACCCTAAAGAAAGCTCAGCTTCAGTTGTCAATTCTTGCATACACGGAACCATGTACTTTTCGGCATACGCTCGTTTACTTCCTGAATCTCAAGACTGCCTTTTCAACATCTCTTCTGCTTTCAAAAAACTTTTTCTTAGTTTCACGCCAATACTCCTTCCTTCTTACATTTCTAAATTATATAGCTTTTTCTATAACCTATCGTCGTTCTTCACCCAGACTGAAAAAAAAAATCACAACTCTTTGATCCGTACTTTCAACACCAGCATACCCATCTTTATATCACATCTTTTCTTCCGCATCACTGTTTGCCACCCATTAAACCTTCTTCGTTCAAAGATTCTACATAAATAACGGAACTCAATGGTTATGAATTTTTCAGTGTATTTCAAATCGCTACTTCACTTCCAGAAAAGGTTTACACAGTAATCCTTCATACAGCCAGCGTTGTCTCCACGGAAAATCCTCTTTCCCTTCAAAACCTACTGAATATATATTACTACTTTCCGTGCTTTACTCATTTGGTGATACACTTCATTCAGTCCATTTTCGTCGTTGATATTTACTCCCCAATAACTAGATGTCAACACCTATTCTTCAAAATCTTACTCTTGCTAACGTTCACTTTCAGATTTTCCATTTACACTTCCAAATGATTTCCTCACTGAAAGTATCAAATACAAATATTCTATTTTTCTAAAGGCATTATCAAACTCGAGTACACTCTTGTTGTATAAGTTACATCTATGTGTGTGTACGTGCGGAAGTACGTATATTTTCACGTATAACCTTATTATGACTTAGGGTAACAACACCACAGCCTACCTCCGAAAGTTACAAATAGACAAAATGGGTGCTGTGGATTGGGCGCAACATGACGCTCATTAGTGCCTCCTGCTGAATCAAGAAATGGGGCATGAGGCTAGTAGTCTCATCCTAAAGACTCCCTGAGAATCCGGGTGAATGTGCCCTTTTGGCAGCACTTCATGCTAAGAGGAAAAGTCATACGTTAAAAAAAAAAGTTACACAACAATACAATACAATTTTAACTGCAAATGTAATATACGAAAAGAACGATATCGTTAGTACGTTCCAAATACTTCAGTATATAAATTGCCGTAAACATGTAAGCATATTTCCTTTAATAATTATATGGCCTGAAATCAGTCAACGTCCTCATAATGGAAACACACAAAATGAAACATCGTTTCAAAAAGCCATGACCGCGCAAATTGAAAATTGACCTGAAGTTTACGTGACATGGACGCATTGTAGTACAATATAAATCAGGTCAACCCCCACAATATCGGATGCTTGCAATAATTTCGATCATAAATTACCGCCCATCGAGCGATAATAACATCAACGTTCAGTGTTTGCCCCCTAAAAATCAGCTAATAACCCTCTTGAATTACAATCTCCCACTCCCCTTAATTTTTGGGGAGGGGGAGTGACATTTCATTCCTTGTGTAAATAGGCTATAAATTTTCATTTTAATTCAAAGGGTTACGAGGAAAGCGTTGCCCGGATCCAAGCAGTATTTAGCCAAATGCAGTACTGGTACGTATTGCGAATCATGCATTCTTATGTATTAAAGCTACAATTCATTAATGCACAAGAAATTTCTGGGTACAGGAGTATCTGAACTAGAACTGTAAATGCTCTTAACATTCACGTTATTTATATTAACATACATAATCCAAGTATCTATCTATCTATCTATCTATCAATATATAATATATATGTATAGATAGATAGATAGATAGATAGATAGATAGATACTTGTATTATGTATACCAATATAAATAACATATAAATGTTACACACATCACACACACACACACACACACACACACACACACATATATATATATATATATATATATATATATATATATATATATAATATATATATATATATATAATATATTATATAATATATATATATATATATATATATATATATAACATTTATATGTTACGTACCCTGACAGGATTCAGCCTTTCATGAGAAGAAAATAAATGTTTGCTCAAAAACTCAGCGTTACTTTTATATTCGTTAACAGCACGTGTAGGCGTCCCCTTCCTAGCAATAACAAAAATAGGTTCTTGACGATTTATTGGGTCCCTTTCTAACAATCACAAAAATATCCCCTTTACGTTTTATCTAGTTCCCAATAAGTGCTCCATTTTGTCATTCTCCTTGTTCCGTGAGGATCGAAAAAATCTAATAGGGCTTCGTAAGTTGAAGTCGGTAAAGGCAGTTTGATTTGCCAGAGTCCCTTTTATCCTCTTCATCCTTTTGCCTAGAGCAGCTTCCGTTTCAATTATACACAAGTAAATTAGTATCTGCAAATGAACATTCAACACTATAATATAAGTTAAAAATTCCCCGAAGTTTCTCCGGTGCAATCAAGTTTACTGTACAGTATATAATGCTGTATGAAACTCTCAGTCACGGCCCATGAAACTCTTAGCCACGGCCCATGAAACTCTCAGCCGTGGCCCATGAAACTCTCAGCCGCGGCCCATGAAACTTTCAGCCACATCCTTACGGTCGCTGGTGTTCTTTGCACCTGTAGCGCTGCCATACGCACAATCCATGGCTAACTTTAACTTTAAATAAAATAAAAACTACTGAGGCTAGAGGGCTGCAATTTGATATTTATGATGAATGGAGGGTGGATGATCAACTTACCAACTTGCAGCCCTTTTAGCCTCTGTAGTATTTTAAGATCCGAGGGCGAAGGGAAAAAGTGCGGACATAAGAGACAAACAGCCATCTCAAGTGTTTTCTTTTACAGAAAACTAAAAAAGGAAATTGGTAACATTCTTGCAAAAAACTGAATGTACTGCCAAGTATGCGTCATTACATTATGCCCCAAACAAGAAACACAAACAATCGAAGAATTTTTTTATATTTACATTTTCTCATCTTTCTATAAAGACCGCTTTGTCCTTAATACCTACTTAACACTTCAAAGACCGATAAATTTTCGGAACTGCTGCCCGAGGAATTACAAGCATCATCAATGTTCAAGTCTGTTTAGGGCAGAAGAAGGAGCAATTATAGCAGAAACTTTGCCTCCTTTGGGAATAGCGAGGGAAAGGTGTTGCAGACGAAAATTAGTAATTTTATAAAGATAAAAATATGGATATATAGAGGAAGTTACGAATGATATTTACGAAAGAATTTCTTTTATGCTTGGTACACAATTCTTCTACTTTGGAAAATTTTCCTGTCTTTCTTTTTAAAGCATTTTACTACTATACTAACCTTCATTCTAAATCTCACACAGATGCGACTTTTCGAGAAAGCATTTCTCGATATTCCAACACCAAGATTCTCTCTCTCTCTCTCTCTCTCTCTCTCTCTCTCTCTCTCTCTCTCTCTCTCTCTCTCTCTCTCTCTCGTTATATGAAAGGGACTCTACCTAGCTGATGTCATGGTACCCTGACCTCTCAAGAAACTTAGGTGTCTCAAATAGAATAAAGACATGCATACGGTAATAGTAAGAGGTCAAAATGAATTCTTTTACTTTCTTCTAAACTCTATGGCACCCTACTCTAAAAAAGAGAAAACAGAGTCATTTAACACAGCATTGTATAATTCCTGATGACAAAGGTTCAGGTAAGAAAAACTCAAATGTTATATCAAGACAGTTTCGAATAACATTGACGAAGAAATATTTTCGAATACCCACTACAAATACAAAAGTTTTGAAAATTATAGTCTACATTAGCTACCATTAAAACAAATATGCCATTAATGAAAGCAACCTAGACGCTTCCCTAGTTATTGATTATTACATTCGATTTTGACCAGTGTCCATCTATCTATGTACCTACCTATCCATTGAAGCCTTATCGAACTGATCAGTAATTACTTCAGGGATGAAATTTAACCCTCAGCGCTACCAGCGTCCTCAATCTGGAGACAAATGAGGCTTTCAAATCCCTTATTACACAAATTTTACGTGTCAGCCCATCCGAGTGAAGAGTCATTTAATTTCTGCTGGCTTGCAGTAAATTTGTCTGAAAGCATATCCCTTGATTCAACCAACGAGGATATTGTAATTGCCCTAAACTGTGAACCGGCGAGAAATTGAAAGGGAATCCGGAACCGGTTTCATCCCAGTAAGATTGATTTCGGAGTAGAGAGAGGTTGGGAGTATGGGCCGGAGGGGAGACCGGCAGGAGAGTGTCGACGTTCCACTGATTACCACTGATTAATTAGGCATAATTTAATTACTAATCCGAATGGCTCAGTATTGCGTTAAAATTAAATTCCTGAACCTGAATTACACACCATTTATGATAAGGCACAAAGAAGCAGCGACGTTACATGAAAAGTACCTAGTAAATGTATAAGAATGTTTCGGTAATATTTCTTTAATCCATTCAGCGCGAAAAAACCTAGCAGAAAAGATTATTTCACGAGATTTTCAAGGTTCTTCTAAACTTATGGTCATATGTTTGTTCACTTTCTTCGTCGGGAGAATAAAGTGCTTTGGTAAAGTTTAACAATGGGTTTGCGACTGGGTGTTTATCGCTTTTAGATATTATTAATTTCTTTTTTAAACATAGGTAAATGGTATAGTCTTACACATAAAATCTGCTACACATGATGAAGTCAGTGATCAGACTTTCCAGGTGCATATTATTTTTGGACAAAATTAACTGCAGTTGTACCAAATACCTAATGTGAAGCTGAAAAAGAAATTACAAGAAAAATCGTCACAAAGTAGATGGAGAGTTCTCAAAGCACATGGAATTCGAAAGAAGGGGGTGTAATCCACATAATAAACTAGACTTGGTTAGAAGTTACGTAAAATAAAATTTAGGCTGTTTTGAGGAAAGCGAGCTTTAAAGGGGCCAAAAGAGATCGGTAAAATTCGCTACTCGTAACTAATGGATCACGAGAAACCGATCAAGCATATACGTACCTGAATAATACTACCCTCTTTTCGCTTTTCTGATTTTTGTTTCTAATACAAACTATAGTAACTATATCTCCAATAATTTCGTATGTATCATTTCACTTCAATAATTGTATAAAGTAAGTCACTGTAAGCAATATATAAGTAAAAAATACAGAAATATACAGTAATGCTATCCGCCCACATAAGATTGTGCAGTCATTTGTATTTTTGCTCACTTTTTCTTATTATTTTGGAATAACAGAAAAATCAAGTATTTGTACAAACAAACTTAATTCGATCTATGCGTTAGATATTTGCCCAGTTTTGACAGAATATTTATAATGTTTGATTCTTACTTCTAAGCCCTTGCTAGATTGCCAGAGATAAAAGGAGGGGCAGTCCATACATGGAATTTTATATATTATGTTGTTGATTTCCCTAGGGCCATTTTTTATCAACTTCCATTTAGTGTGTTATTATAGGAAAAAAAACGAGGTTGACATTAATGGATTTAACAATGATTTCATGGTTTCAAAACTGTTAAAATAAGGCAAGCTGAGAATGTTCTTCGAAGTTTTTTTTCCTTGTTACTTACACTATAAAACCTTTTGTGGGCTTTATTATAGCAAATATCTAATATATGTGAAGGATAACATAAATCTTTCCCTATTTTTCTTATGTATTCAATTTCTTGATCCAAATATTGGAGACTGACAATGCACAGTGCTTGTAAAAACATAAAGGAAAAAATGATATTTTGATATTAAGATGGTGGCCTGAATAGAAATGAACTTAAGTTGTTGGTTGGTTTACTATAAATACTGAATTTACATTGAAATGGTTCTCTATGTATCAAAACATCTAAGAAAGGGAGGCAATTGTCTTTTTCCAATTCTAGAGTAAACTTAATCGATGGTACCTGGTTATTTTGAAACCATAAAATCATTGTTAAAATCTTTTAAGGTCAACCTCGATTTTTCCTATAATAACACACTAAAAGGAATGTTAGTAAAAAATGGCCCCAGGGAAAGCAACAACATAATATATAAAATTCCATGTATGGACTGCCCCTCCTTTTATCTCTGGCAATCTAGCAAGGGCTTGGAAGTAAGAATCAAACATTATAAATATTGTCAAAACTGGGCAAACATCTAATGCAATATACATTCATTTAAGTGAAAACAACCCCTGGATAAATTGGATTGGTAGTTCAGTAATTGCAAGATCAAAAGATGTCTTACTAAGAAATCTTCTAGAATCTGCCATTACATAACTTACCTCCAATTGAAATTTTAATATTAGTCGTGGCCTGTTTCATTTAGACCCCTGATACAATCACAGAATTAAATACAAATTAGTTGCCTCATAGATATTTTCTTTATATATATACGTATATGTTTACTACGTTTTGTGAATAAGTTTTTGTTTACCAAAGGTTTGAATGTGGTCAGTTGCCGCCCTGTATTATCCTTTAATTGTGTTGTCCCTGTGTCTGACAGTTGGACTTTTTGTAAACCTCTTAAACTGTACCCATGTTTATGCTCGTTTGGGAAGGCTACTCATTCTCCAGGTGTATTGGATTCTAGATACTAATCTCCTTATAATCCCTATCTGTCAATTATACGACCCTTCCTTGTTCTCTCAGTTTCTCCATTTTATGTCAGTTTGTCTGCTAAGTAAAGGACACTGAGTCGAAAGATCTTGCACCTACTCCAGTGTTTCACTTTCCTTCGTGGCTTATACCTTTATTTACACACACACACACACACACACACACACACACACACACACACACATATATAATATATATATATATATATATTATATATATATATATATATATATATATATATATATAGATACCACAAAATCATTTGTGAAGGCGAGTGAAAACCGGGACTTGGAACAAGTTTTTCGTAGTTTATTCTATATTTTCAAGTTCACACTAAGTACAAACATAGTTTACATAACTTTATATGCAAAACCGAGAAGTGGGGACCGGTTACAGTTTCTTGATTCGGGCAGCGTGTTCTCCAAACAAAAAAGATCAAGGGCTAATCCAGGGTGGAGGTTAAAATCCCTGGTGCACGTGGCTTCAATTAACACAATTTCCAGATTTTATTTCTGATAGTTGCTGGCCTTGCTAATTGTAGATGAATAATCCCAGTTAATGGCATGGCCTGTCTTAAGCCAATAATCTGATATGCCATTGTTTGTTAGGTCTCTTGAAAGAGAATATTTGTTGGGAACATTTTTTTAGTCATTTTGATGTTTGGTTAATATAAATCAGATTACAATCTTTGCAAGAGATACCTTATACAATATTACTTGAATTTGACGGACTATTCTTAATTAACATAATATCAATAGTTTTTAGAATCGGTATTGCAGATATGAAATTGGGGTGAAAAGGTAGACAGAGAATATTCTTAAGTTCTGTATTAACTCTGGTTGGATTGCAATATATCTTCTTTGCCTTTTTCTTACACAATTCCAAAAAATATGAAGAACAAAATAGTAAATCTCCTATTTTGTCAATAATTTTAAACTCATCGTCTAAGAATTCAGAACTTCAAATTCTAAGTGCTCTAAGATACATACTAGTAAATATTGATATCTTGATTTATTTAGTAGGGTTTGAATAAAAATCAATATATGACAAATTACTTGCTAGTTTCCTGTATAATTTAAAACAAAAATTAATATTACTTCTAACCAAGACATCTGGAAATGGGATACAATTATTTTTTTTATAATCTATTTGTATTTTATGGAATTTACAAGATTATTAATTGTATTCAGGAAATCAGGTATCTTTACATTGTCTTTTACAATACTAAAACAATCATCTACATATCTTACCCAAGAAACCACAGAGAATAGACTTCTTGGAATAAGCTTAGTTTGAAAAAATTCCATGTAGATATTAGAAAGAATCTATAATTATTTAAGATTCAAAATAAACCCATTATTTCACCGCCTTCGTCAAAAATTGAAAAGACTCATTGAAATGAGTGATTGGAATAACAAATATAAAGATGATTGTGTAACGAAGCTCTCAAACTAAAAATTGAACCCGAATCTAAAACTCGCTTTAGGCTACTGATTATTATACTCGATTACGGATAATATCTCATGTAAATGAATTTACTTAAAGAGCATTTTTTCGGATTACTTCAAAAACTTAACAAAACAGTGAATTTTCCAAAAAGGTTTGTAGATGCAATTCATATAACAAAGAAAGCTAAAAGTTTACACATTACAGCAGCTGATAAATGGATAGAAAGAACTGTTGAAAAAATGGAAAATTTATTATCTGACTCTAGCACTTACGTACAAAAAACTAAAGAACTGTCCTTTAGCTGATGTCATAAAAAGTTCCATCATAAAAATTAGTTATGCTAAAAGATTTCGGGTTTATAAAAGAGAAAGTGACAACGATTGGCTCATCCCTATACGTCCCATTATCTGCTCAACCAGTTCTATCAATTATAAATTGTCTAAATATTTAGTCAAATTACTATCAACCATCTTAGGTACTATTTCACACTCTCATTTACAAAATTCTGTTGATTTCTGTTCTAGACTGCCCGTATTGAATTATCAATACAGATAAATTAACTAGTTTTGATGTGACACCTTTATTCACTAAAGTACCTATAATGACTTACTTCTTTATCTATCACAACATTTAGATTCATATAATTTAGAATTGCCTACCAATGTCAATTTTAAATTGATAACCCTTTGTATACACAATTGCAAATTCACCTTCAATGGTAACTTTTATGAACAAATATTTGGCATGGTTATGGAAAACCCCATTTCACCCTTCTTTCTAATATCTACATGGAACTGTCAAGACTAGGCTTACTCCAAGGAATCTATCCTCTAAGGGTTTTGGGTAAGATATGTAGATGACTGCTTTTGTATTGTAAAACAATGCAAATATACCCGATTTCCTGAATACATTTCTTAATCTTGTGACGTCCATAAAATTTACAATAGAATATGAAGAAAATAGTTGTATCCCATCTCTAAATGTCTTAGTTATCTGACATATATTCATTTTTATTCAATCCATGCTAAACAAATTAAGATATCAACATTTACTCTTATGTATCTGAGAACACTCAGAATTTGTATTCTTGAATTCTTAGATGATGAGTTTAAAATTATTAACAAAATAGGAGATTCATTATGCTATCTTTCATATTTTTGGCATAGTGTAAGAATAAGGCAAAGAAGCTATATTACAATCCAACCATAGTTAATACAGAACTTAAGAATATTTTCTGTCTACCTTTCCACCCCAATTTCATATCTGCAATGCCGATTCTAAAAACTATTGATATTAATTTAGTATTTAAATATAACAATACTTTAAGAAATGTTTTAATTAATAATAGTCCGTCCAATTCAAACAATACTGTGTACAGTATCCCTTGTAAAGACTGTAATAAGATTTATATCGGCCAAACATCAAAAGGACTAAAAAAAAGAGATGTTCCCAACATAAATATGCTTTTTCTCACAAACAATGGCATTTCAGATCATTGGCTTAAGACAGGCCTTCCCATTAAATGGGATATTTCATCTATAATCCACAAGGCCAACGATCATCAGAAAAGAAATCTACTGGAAACTATGTTCATTGAACACATGTGCACCAAGAATTTTAACCTCCACCCTGGATTAGCCCTTCACTAACTTTCCCTGTCCTTTCTCTTTTGAGAACATGCTGCCCGAACCAAGAAACTGTAACTCCGCAACCCCTCTGTAAACTATGTTTGTACTCAGTGTGAACTTGAAAATGTAGAATAAACTGCAAAAGTACTTGTTCCAAGTCCTGGTTTTCACTCTCCTTCTTACGTGGATTTTATAATAATTCTCAAGCACGAGGATTTTAGTGCTATAGTTGCATATATATATATATATATATATATATATATATATATATATATATATATATATATATATATATATATATGGCTACAAGACAATTGAAACAACGGAAGGCAGGAAAGACTCTATGTTAATATAGTTAAAAGCGTATATGATCATTTTAATGCATTTCAATGTCATTACTTTTGGATAGTTTTCAAGCAAAGACTAGCTGCCATTAGCTAACTCGGGTAACTGGATAAGCTGTCGAGGGAGTATTGAGAATCTTAATTTCTCTTTCAAATATCTTTCGAACGTCCTGTGCATAATTGGGTCTATGTAGACATGATGTGATTCCTGAAAATACCCATTTTACATCTCATTATACAGCTGTGGGACCAATTCTAACTTACATTGAAACTGACTAAAATGTTTGAACAGGAAAATAAACCTATTTATTGCGTCAAGTTAATAGACGGGAATTATTCAATTTTTCAGAGGTTATTTACATCTACTTTTTTAAGTATAGCAGCCAATATGTCATCTACATAACACCAGGGTACACGTATTTAATTGATCTTGGAATATATTATTTTTCAAAAAAACAAAAAAAACATGTAATTTTGTAATAGCGGATGAACCCAGAGTGCAAAAAAGTTCCTTAATACTATTCGTTTTATAAACCTTCACAAAGGCTATCAGCCATTCATTGAACACACACACACACACACAAACACACTCACGCCGTTAATCGTCTGTATCTCACGTGCACTCTCTCACTTCTCCACTCCCTCTTTCATATCTACCCAGTAATTTGTACCTTTTCCTCTATTCCTCCCTTATGAAATTCCTGAATTATTCACTCTTTGCATCAACATAAGGTTTTCAATATTTATATATATTATCTATTTATCTATCTCATCTATATATATATAAAATTATAATATTATATATATATCTATATATATATATATAATATTTTTTATATAGATATATATTAATTATATTTATATAATATATAATTATATATAATATTATATATATATGTTATGTGTGTGTGTGTTCAGAAATTGGAAAAGGCGACATTCTGATGATATATATGTATGTGTATATATATATATATATAATATATATATATATATATATATATATATATATATATACATAATATATTGGACGCTCTGTTTTTATGATTGAGAGAGAGAGAGAGAGAGAGAGAGAGAGAGAGAGAGAGAGAGAGAGAGAGAGAGATTGATTTTGCAATCTCTGAAAATAGTAGTCAGAATCTGGGACTTCGTTATACCGAGAGAGATTACCTGTTGTAACGGAAAGCCAGCTTTGCTGCCCTTCCGGGTTCCATCTCGCTCGAATGGAGTTTAACGGCTCTTTAATTACATTAAGATCAAGAAGGATTGGCTAGATGTAACCTGAGACGGAGTCTGGATTA
>NC_087205.1:56781105-56786105 GCF_015104395.2 Macrobrachium nipponense
ATATATAAAAATATATAATATTTATGTGTGTGTGTGAATATGAATTATATATACACACACACGTGTATATGCACAGAAAAAGTTTTCCTTAATAAGGAACAGCATCAGCAAACAAAAATTTGAGTCACTGTACCGTTTTGTCTAAAATCTGACAAAATACAAATAAACAAACAGTATTAATATGCCAGCTGTTACTAACAGCCAAAGGCCAATTATTAATAAAAAATAATCATCAACAGCGGCGGCATGAATTTCGTGAGTACCGTCAATTACGAACATTGGAGCTGGGCTGAACTTTTCTCTTCCGTCACAATAACGGTTTTCCGTTCGATATTGAGAATATAATGTTCATTCCTGACGCCGTTAACAATACAGCAGAACAACAGCGTTTTTTGTGACCTAAAATCACCTTCAAACGATGAATACCTTTTATGTCAGATGCAGAGGTCATGCACAAGTGATTCTAAAATAAACACTTACTGAGATACAAGTAGAACGACTACTCTTGAGGAACCCATGTGCCTGTGAGCAACTGAAAGACAGGCAGAAAAACGTACTGTCGTATTTGGAAACGTTAAAAGAACAAAGGTCAAGATTCGATAAGAAGCATTTAAAAACAACACTTATGTTAATCGGGTTTAACTAAGATATATTCCGAGGTGCGATGTAAAGCACTTCTATTGGTCATTTCTTCATTAGGAGAATGAGTTTTAAACTATGAGAGAGAGAGAGAGAGAGAGAGAGAGAGAGAGAGAGAGAGAGAGAGACTATTCTTCTCTAGTCTGCATTTGATATTCACTCCAAAGCAGGACCGCCAACATATAAAAAAGATGTAATATCCCGCTGCATTTAGATGTATCCCTTCTCCGATCCTTTTTAATGTCTCTGCCACCATTCTTCGTCTCTCTCTCTAAATATCGGCCATCCACATTCACTACGTATTTGTTTTATTGTCTAATATAATTCTTCTCTCACTTGTAGTAAAAGAATGATATTTTTAAGATTAAAGTACTTACATTACTTACGCTCCTCTGAGCAATTATATATACACATTTGTTGAAAAATGTAGATTTATCAACATTTTCTACTCTTGACTCCGGATTGTTTTCCTCAAAATTCCTTCAAGTTTATCACCTTCTGCGCTTTGAATGATCAATTTCACCTCGTCATCTTACAGTTATGTTTAACATCACTTACAGACTTGCCCCGCCATCTATGACTGCATTATGAATTACAAAGACTTCAGACAAGAGACGTTTGAGATGAATAAAGTTGAGATTCATAAAGATTTAAGAAGCAAATAAAAGAAAAAACTAGATAAGAAATATATCTTAATACATTATAAAAACTATTGCTATGAAACAAAAAATTTACGTTCAAAACAGGGCGTTTTTAGTACAGGGATTATAATGGGCTTTTTGTAAATAAGTGCGATAAAATACTTGAGCTACAACACCAATCGCATAGTCATATTCATTTGCAACCATTTTATTACTGGCTGAGAGATGTATACAAGTCTACGAAGCATAGCTATTATTTACGCAACTGCTTATTGAACTTGTATTAATAACCTAAATGTTGTGACGCCAGTTTTAATAGACACATACTTATTGTATTCTCTCTGCTCTGCTCTCTCGTCATCAGTTCTCTTCGCTCTCCTCTCTCTCTCTCTCTCTCTCTCTCTCTCTCTCTCTCTCTCTCTCTCTCTCTCTCTAGGCTGATATCATTAATCTAAAATGGACTAATACGATCAGCCAGAAGGATCTGGTTTTCCATGGAAAACGAAAATGGAAATTGTTCCAGGTTGAAGTTAGGGAAGAGACCGAAGGGAACGGATGAAAAGAAAAACGCAGAAAAACAATGAAGCTGGAACCTAGGGGGCACTGCAAACAATACATATATAATATATATATATATATATATATATATATATATATATATATATATATATATATATATACATACATACATATTATCTAAATTATATTATCTATATATATATATATATCTATATATATCTATATATATATATTATATATATATATATATATATATATATATATATATATATATATGTGTGTGTGTGTGTGTGTGTGTGTGTAACTGAGTTCACAAGTAAAATAGAGATGTACCATGCACTTCCGTGTTATTTCGAAAACTGGTGAAAGTAACTTACAAAGTAAGCATAAAGGCAGAAAAAATTGTAAAAAGAAAATGATCTTAAATGAATGCCACGAGTTAAAACAACAAGTGCAATAGGTAGAGACACAACTCAACAGGTGATAAAAAAGAAACAAGATACAATACCTCTTTTAAGAATAAAGGCGTCACGATCGTACATGCCCTAGCTTATATTCATTAGGTCACCGCGATAAATATTTAAAGAAGTTTCAATTAAATTTCTTCGAATTATATTGTTACCTATAAAATAACTTTAACCCATCCAATTGAAACCTATGATTAATATTACTATATAAAAATAATGCAAGCGCCATTTGTCCTGTTCTTATGTTATATTTGTACTGTTTAATTATTGTTTCAAGTCTCTTGCCAGATTGTCCTATATAAAAACATTTGCAATTCTTGCTCAGAACCTTGTATATGCAGCCATGAGAAACTCCAAGAAAATTTTATCGTTATATTTCACAGGGTATTTTAACATTCAAAAACAACATTGATATCAAAATATAAAAACAAAAATTTGTAAACATCCTTAAAAGACCACTGTAAGGTATACGTAAGAACTGCGTTTTGGTTGCGAAGTCTCTCTTAGTGACTGAATGAAGATTTTTTATTTGTTTTCCAGAAAGCACATTCAATAAAATAGATACCTAGGATACCGTAACTTCTCAGAGATGCTAAAAATATTTTTCAACTATAATTGAAGATATTCAGTGTTACATATATTTAAAGTTCTTAAAAAGAGAGGGAAAGGTAGCCTTTCATACTTTATCGCTATGAGTCGATTAATAGTGGATACATGAACCTACGTTTGGAGATTTTCTAAAAACAAAAGGTGTAAAGCCATTTGGAGTAGTACGAGGAACATTTACATCCTAAAATGAGAGAGAAAAATCCCGTTCTTCTTCGTGCATAAAACTAATGGAAGGTACCAAACTGTTCAACTGTAAAAGAAATGTATTTACATTTTCGGTTAAAGGCCAAATGCAAAAGATGTCATCTACATATCTAACCACAGAACACCATATGGTGAAATAGTAGGTAAAAATTAAGTTTAAAAAATTCCATACATTAATTACTTAAAACCAGTATTTGAGTATTAAAATTTTTCATCAAAAATAAAATCTGAATCACAAAAGCAAAATTAATGACCATACGGTATAGTTTTCTATTGGAGCTACACTATGTTTGATGTTAGAGAAAATCTTCCTGCTAAAGGTGAGAGAATGGAACGCTCCAATATAGAGGTGATCGTACAGTCAAAAACTTATTAAATACTAGAAATGAAAAGTAACACAAATTTCTGTTCAGAAAAAGAAAATGCTAACAAGTTTTACTAACGAGGATGCCTCTCTATGAATCCTCTGGCTCCAGAGGGGACCAGAATACTTCTCTATGAATCCTCTGACTCCAGAGGGGAACAACGGACTGCAGCCACTTTGTCTACAGGGAAGTTCGTATCGTGAGATTTCTGCCGGGTCTCCGAATTAAAATGTATAAACCATGATGGTCACAGATCCCTTAGATTCCCTAAAGTGGCGATATTCCTCATTACAAGGGCAGCAATCAGTGTCCTAAGTAATTACTATCGAAGGGTTTTCACACATCCTCTGAATTCTAATGCATAAACTACACAGATGACTGCTTCCTCGGATCTCCTATGGGAGACCAAGTTCCTCGCCACAAAGGGACTCCTCTGTCTTCGTTAAATATACCTTAGTTTTACCAGACCACTGAGCTGATTAACAACTCTCCTAGAGCTGGCCCGAAGGATTAGATATTTTCAAGTGGCTAGGAACCAATTGGTTACCTAGCAACGGGACCTACAGCTTATTGTGGGATCCGAACCACATTATATCCAGAAATGAATTTCTATCACCAGAAATAAATTTCTTTGATTCCGCGTTAGCACAGCGGAGAATCGGACTTCGGACTCTTACTGCACAACCTATGGCTTCTTAATATTTTCAAATTAACCATTAAAGTTTTCACTTTAAGTGGTTTACAGTACTATACCAAACTACAAGAAATGGCCCCTATGCATATGTAGTATATCTATATACGAATGTGTGTGTGTATATATATATATATATATATATATATATATATATATATATATATATATATATATATATACAGAGAGAGAGAGAGAGAGAGAGAGAGAGAGAGAGAACGTTAAGAGTTTGCATGAATGCGACATACATATAGCGCACTCAAGCACTCAATATATCATCAATAATTCAAATATATTTTCATTACAAATAATAATTCCTAAAATTGCCTAAGACAACGTCAATAAAGCCAATTCATTATTCAACTCCTCACGTGGAATAATAAACCTCCAACTTAGTCATTTCACGGTACGATATGAAACCACACACAAGTCCTCCAACAGATAAAAAGATTGGAGCTTATTAAAGAATCCATTTTAAATCCAATAACCATAAGATCACCATCTCATCGAGACAAAGAGATCAAACATACGTTTACTAACGTTTAAATTGATATTATTTCAAGCCGACTAATCTCCACGGAACGTTTATGACCGAGGACGCACGCACAGAATAAATTTAAGAATAATTTATAACAATCAGAGAGAGAGAGAGAGAAGAGAGAGAGAGAGAGAGAGAGTCATTTTTACCGCAAACGACGCAACGGCATGACAAATATCGGTTTAAGAGCATTTGAGGACCAGAAGGACATACAGACGCACGGTGCTGGACTTATGAAAGCTTATTGCTTGATTTATGTCCGATGATTTATGCAGATGACTTGATAAATTATGAATGATTTATGGGAAGGCTCTTTTAAGTGATTAA
>NC_087205.1:56791105-56806105 GCF_015104395.2 Macrobrachium nipponense
CCAATAAAACACACTTGTCAGCTTACCCTATGGCCAGATTCTGGCCTATTCAAGACATTTTTCTGTACTATAGTCTGTTTACCCTAATAATTGTTCATTTTCACTCGTAACTATTCACTTATTCCGTATTACTAAACCATCTTCAACGTAGTATGATGATGAGAATTTAATCTAACTTCGCAGTAGCAAAATAGATACTTTGTTTTTTCCGCTCTCTAGCAGCTCTTCTATCCTTTACATCACTCCACCAAGAGATCTGATGTTGAGCTTTTCCCCTCCTGAAACACACACACACAAACTTCAGTCGCCGCTGCTGGACTGACGTGTTAACAACTTTCGAAACTGTATAGTTGAACGGATAGTCTTCTCAAATAAAAAAAGTAAATATATACCACTGACAAAATTTTGCCGGAGAGAGACTAGACTACGCGCACAAACATGTCATATATTTTCATATATATAGATATATATACTATATATACACACACACACACATATATATATATATATATATATATATATGTATATATATATATATGTACATGGGTATTATACATATACAAATATATATACATACATACATAAATATATACATATATATATATATATATATATATAATAGATAGATAGATAGATAGATAGATAGATAGATAGATAGATAGAATAGTAGATAGATAGAATAGATAGATATTATATATATATATTATGTATATATATATATATATATATATATATATATAATATATATATATATAGATATCCCCGGCAAAATATCGTCAGTTTGTATTTGCAATCTTTTTATTATTTAGAAGACTATCCACTGAAGTGAAGTATACAGTTTGGAAAGTTGTTATTTCTTGATAACACGTCAATCCAGCAGCGGCGAGTGTGAAGTTTGTGTATGTATAAGTGTTTTTTTTTTTTAAGGGAGAAAAACTCAACAGCAAATCTCTTACTGAAGCGGTACAAATGATACACTGATTGAACATGGCAGTTCCTTATCACCTAGAATAGCTGCCAGAGAGCGGAAAAAAAAGGCGGAAATTACATTTTTTGCTACTACGAAGTTAGAATGAAGGTTGTCGTGCAATGAAATTCTGATATTCATACTGCGTTGAAGATGGTCGAGTATATATATATAGTATATATATATATATATATATATATATATATATATATATATATATATATATATATATATATATACATATATATATATATGTGTGTGTGTGTGCGTGCGTGCGTGTGTAGAGAGAGAGAGGAGAGAGAGAGAGAAGAGAGAGAGAGAGAGAGAGATAGAGATGTAGGTGAAAAGTTATCGAGACCTTACAAGGTATGGATTATGAAGTAACGTACCATTTCTCTTGGGTAATGTTGCTGTGGTCTGGGAACTTTCAATACAGAAAGGAAGGAAATAGCATACGCAACGGATCACATAACATTTATTATATATATATATATATATTATAATATATATAGAATATATATATATATTATATTATATATAGATATATAATACAACACACACCAGCCAGAGAGACGAGGGCAGGAGGAGAGAGGGAGAGAGGAGAGAGAGAGAGAGAGGAGAGAGGTAGGTGAAAAAAAAGTTATCTAACCTTACAAGGATGGATTAATGAAGTAAACGTACCATTTCCTTGGGTATGTTGCTTTGTCTGGGAACTTTAAAAACAGAGGATGAAATAGCAGACGCACACGATCACATACATTATATATATATATATATATATATATATATATATATATATATATATATATATATATATATATATATATATATATACACACACACGCCAAGAGAATGGAAACGATTTCCTGAAAAGTGCTGGGATTTCCTAGTACATACCGAAAGAGAAATTAAAGCACTGATTTTTGAAAATGCACTATAGCATATACAGAATACTGTTGCAGCCTTTTCTTCCTAAAGGGGAAAAGGGGGTGTGTGTAATCCCCCTACATGGAAAGGCCCTCAGCGTCCATGGTTGTCATAGCAACTAGTTCTCGTAAATGCCGGACGGCGACCCGTGATGACATTTTGACTCTGCCCATACCGCGTTTAGACTTCCATTAGTCCCTTGGACGAAACTTTTAGGGACGTTTGACGAAATGGACATAAAACTCGCTCTCGCAATTAGCCTAACGTTAAACCCTTTCATAACCTTTCGCCGATGGAGAGAGAGGCCCGTAGTTTAATTACAGCAGATACAATTCGCACTTCACGATGGCTTTCTCTCCTATATAGTATAGTGTACGTATATGAATCTCCCTCCCATCCTGCTGCCCCGCCGTTGAAAGAAAAGTGAAAACAGAAACTCGATATTAAACGAAACAAAAATTGTTGGCTATAAATTGTGAACCTTCGTTTTCATACGTTTTATTTTACTTTCATACAGAAGAGAAACTAGGCGAAAAGAATTTCAAATATAGACAGCTCAGCTGAAATTCATAACCCGAAGTTTATTTTCTACGCAGTTCCGCGGTTATTTTCATATTTTAGCTTCACAAAGAGCGTGCCGTCAAAGTGTGAATTGCATACTTCTTCGTTAGTCTGCGTCTTTCAATATTATCTAACGTTTGCCTCTCACGAGCAAACAAGAAAATAAGAAATTCTGCAAAATCTTGCAGCCTCAAAAAAATTATGGTTAAATAGAGAATTTTTCAAGCTCGCCCTTTATAAGGTTATAAAACTAGTCTTTTTTGGAAAAGGTAACATAAGTAAAAATGAAACAAAATTTTTGGGGGGATGCCCACAAACGTGATAGATTGGTGGAACAACCCAAATTCACAGCAACAGTTATTTCTTGACAATTATAAGAACAACAATGGTAACACAGTAAACACAAATAATTATTGGCAACGTTGAAAGTTCATTTGAATGCAGGCCTTAATAACATTCCTCCTCGAAGTGTCAACAGCAGTTTAGCAACGATTATACTATAGTAACAGATCTTAATATTTTACCAAGAGTGAAAAGACTTAAATAAAAAACGTTAATCTTTAAAAAGAAAGAAAAAAAAAAAACTCATCCCATCCTGTGGATTCAATATTGCTGCGCTGTCTGTAACTTATTCTTCCGTTACCATATGGTTTCATACACGTGATATATTTGTTGGTTATCACTGGCTTTGTCGCAACATGATCTGCTAATCTTCATTTCTTCCGATGCAGCCAAAAAATGTGCAGTGCAATGCCAGATCTTTAGTGAAAGTATTATATGAACATGCTGAAATCGGAATTATGCGAGTTACAATTTCGTTATGAATATTGTTTTAGAATAAACTGAATGATTTGTCGATTAGCCAAAGTTGTGTGAATTCCTTTGTGCTCTCCACCACGAAAACGAAATAGAAGAGTTGGACATAAGATGTAAATTTTAGCACATAACTGACATCTAACAAGCCAATGTTAGTTCACAATACAAATAGAAAGAGCGAGATATCATTACAACAATTCATGTGCCTTTTTATAAAATTAACAATAAGTCACAAAGTTTATCGTTGTTGATCCACGTATCATACTAAGTCTACAAAATCTCGATGTTTACTCACATATCTTAATAACTATAAGTCAGCCAATTATCGTTGTTTATTCGTGGATCTCTAAGTACCCAAATATTCCGGCATTTCAAAAATGATGCCACTAAAATCTCAATGATTTTAGTGGCATCTTTAAATTTCAAAGGGGAATATTAAATCAAAATTTAATATTCCCCTTTGAAAAGGTTTACATTAAACCATGTCTGTTCTATTTATACACTAAGCAAGTGTTTCGCATTCAATTTGTTGTTTGTTTTTGAAAGAAAACATTTCAGTGAGAATGAGTAACGCCTTGATTCAATTCCAAGGAACAAAACATCTTACATCTTGAGCTTACTATGCATTTTGATGTCTAGCCCACCTAAGCATACAGCCAAGAAAGGAGAAAACTGAACAACCGTTTTTTCAATCTTAGAATAAATTTTGTAAGCTCTTTAGTAATGTCAAATAACCATGAAAAATTAAAATTTGTATACAATCGGAAAAACAATTTCTAAAGATTTCTGAGGATTGTGGTCTATATACAACTCAAACCATGAAAAGTGTGTTTTACTTGGCACTTTTACCATAAGAGCGGTTGTTACCATTATTGTCGACGTTTGGCAGTAGCGTTATTGTTTCCATCATAATGAAAGCTTCCATGATAAAAGTTATCCGTCACCTACCGAATACTTCAGAGACCTTTTAATAGTCAAGGACTGTGAACTAAATGCAGAAACAATTGTCTCAATTACAGAAGAGAAAAAAAAGGGGTAGGCAGTTTTCGAACAAATAATAAAAGGTGCATCACTAAATGAAATGAATGAATGTTTCTACCACGCTGCTGCACTCCAATTTTAGTTTTTTATTGAAATAATTTTAATCATTTGGAAATACAGTTCCATGTGGATGCGGGCGTGCTTAAAGTTGCATTCGCATTAGATCTCGCAAACCACCCCACCACCCACGCCACAAAGAACAAATGAAATAAGCGCAAATAGAGATAAAACTAAGAAAAATGAAGGCCTCCTGATGACCAGAACCATTTTGTGAAATGACACGCAAACTCCACACTCGCAATTTCGAACGAAATCTTGGGGATGGGGGTGGGGGAGAGATGGTGCCATAGTTACCGGAGGGAGTGATCGTTTTTTATAATGGAGGTTCGAAGCCAGCGAGCTTCATGCATTGTATGAGGAGAGAGAGAAAGAGACGTTCTGGAAAAGATGTCATATCTTCCAGTTCCCTAAAAGAGGGGCATTCCGGATGTCACTTCCCATTGTACGAAAGTCTCCATCTCTCTCTCTCTCTCTCTCTCTCTCTCTCTCTCATACATACACACACACATACACACAAACACACATGCCCTCATATACACAAACAAAACGCATGGATTCAAGGAACAAATATTGATCCATCAATTTTCCCTACTTCATTCCATTTGAACTAAGAATTCAATTTCAATTTGGTCACACGCATTCACCATTCGTAAATTCTGTCTCGGCAAAGAGATTTATTTATTCAAAGGAGCGAAATAACTTAGACCACTCTACATAGAGCCTTTTTTCGTAAAGCCTACGTTCAGTGTAAAAAGAGGACAAGAGAAAAATTCTCCAAAAACTTTTATCACGAAATTTTCTAAACAACGGAAAAATAATATATTCTATACCATGCATCGTTAACAACTAAATCACATACTTAGGAATTCCATTATCAGGTTTCTTCTAAGTTCATGTCTGTCAAATACTACAATCTTTTTTATGTCATTCTCTTTTCATTAAAATCTCATCAAACCTTATCCAACATACAATTTTGATTTATATTGTTTGCAGTCTTTTATTTTTGTAGCAGATCATTAAAACAATTCACAGTCTCTGCATGAGTGTCCACTCTAGTCTTAGCAATAGTCGGGTTATAAAGCTATGATGAAACAAGAACAATAATAAACCCTGCAAAGTCATTTCTGGTGTCTAGAGATGCCACTAACAGATAAATAGTCTGATATAAGCAATTTATAAATATATCAGACCAAGAGTATTAGTTGATAACTTGTGCTGAAACCATAAGTATTAACTATATTAACTGAACCAAATTTTTTCCTTCAAAAAAGTCCGAAAAAGAATTAGAAAAAACATACAATCATCTATGATGACCACCAGTGACTGGAGAGAGAGAGAGAGAGAGAGAGAGAGAGAGAGAGAGAGAGAGAGAGAGAGAGAGAGAGGGGAGGGGGGGGGGGGGGAAATAGGGGAATGGAGGTGGTTTTATAGGCCACATAAAATTTTAAGTGTAATAGATAAGTGCAGGTCCCAAAAGGGGAAGCAAATCATGAAACATATTGGAAGACCATCTTTTGCAGAGTGATGGGTTTGTTTTGGCTCCTGAAGTGACGCAGTCGCCTGGATTAAACCCTTTCCCAGGGGGTTCATTGGCGGTTTAAATCAACACCAGGCCTAAGTGCCCCAGTTGGAGCCTGCATCGGTCATTCCTACCCTCCCCTCTATCCTTACAGGCAAACAGGTGCGAATACGAACAGAACAGAACAGAACAGAGAGAGAGAGAGAGAGAGAGAGAGAGAGAGATACTGATATTTCAGTATTTAATCGTTATGACGTTTTCTTCCTCTACCTCTCCTCGTACTTTCCAATTACCAATTTCCACAATAGGACGATAAGAAGATAGGCGCTTTGAAATCCATAAACAGGACAGAAAACCTCTTCCGCGGAGGGGAGTAAAAAAGAAAACTCCGAATCGGGTTTCTATGACCAGCTTTCTCGTTAAATCGGGAGCTTTACACCAACGCCTCATTAAAGCACCAAAAGGAGGCCTTAGGACAAACAATGGGATCTGATCTCCCGTTCATACTCTTTCGTTACGATCTAAATCATCCGATCCTCTTATATCGATTACAGAGCGGAATTCATAAAGGTTCGATTTTTTTTCCTCCAGTACAAAAACCTCATTAGTCTCAATGGCGATTTGTTACGATATTCAATCACAATCTTTATACTATCTGTAACGCCGCCTTCCCTTCATGCAATATCTTGCAAACGGCTGATTACTTCTCGCGGGGGTCAGGGAGTAAATAACGACAATTGCGTTCCTATTTTCCGTATACTTAACAGAAAGTATTTTCCTCATATCTGTCCGTCCTAGCTCAACTAAAATCCTTCCGTAAGCTCACAAATTCTCAGGATATAATGATATAATGCAAAGGCTTGACCCTACAATACCTTTCACTGTTTCTATTTGTAACTACTGTCCTTCCTGGTCGCCTTGAATGATAGAGGAACATCATAGCGAGCTTTTTCCTCAATATATTTCGTTACCAAAATCCACGACCCAAACAACGTTGTTTTATATCAAGCTTCCATCAGTCCCGGCGCGATTGTTTACCAGTTTGGCGGAGCATAACTGAGCTTAACCGAAACATGTTTTCCCTTACTTCACACCAACCTGACGCAGCTAACAGGTAATCTCTTTAGGGCTTTCCCTTGCCTACTAGCGTCGCAAAAGTATGGATGGACACACATCTCCACCTGGCTCAGGGCCATTTTGCAAACTCTGTAACGTTCAGCCTCAACAAATTTGAGAAAATCGGTAAGGATTATTCCCGTCAAAAATGCTCAGATTTTTTATCAACAGTATTTGCATATTCGTATTTTCATCATTCATGGTCACTCTCTATGGCTGCCGTGACCGAAGATTAAAACAAATATGAAGACAAATGTCATTTTTTGGGACATTAAACCGAAAAAGGAAGAGCTATTATTTTAATTTTTAAGCCTGTAAATGATCATGAATTGTCTCAACATGAGCAACGGCCTTACCTTCTGTTCTCCTGGCTTAATTTACTCTTTATAATAAACAATAAAAGCCATTTGCTCCATACCTCAAGCGAATGGCTTAGCCAAAAAGACAAAAAATAAATCAGTATTAAAAAATATCCAATATCATTAAGCATTGCATAATGTGGGGTTATGGGTCACAATCAGTCCAAAACGCTGCAAAGTAAGTGTTACGACCACTTTTCCGGTCAAATGAACGCATCTACTGAGGTACGATCGCTTGATGCTCATATGTTTTCCATCGCAATGCGTGGGTATAATATGAGTGTGAACGGCTAACTATAAGCACAATATTATTGTACATTATGTAAAACAATGTACAAGACAGAAGATACACCTACATCTTATCAAGCTGTGTAACTTTTTGCTCAAGTAATGCTCTGAAATGATCTACTGATAGAAAAGCTCTTCCCTTCTTCCCCTGGCTGCCTCCAAACTTCGGAACTTCTTGCCTACTTCTCTAGTGAATCTCGGACTCTTCAAACTTTCTCCTTAGAAGAGGGAGGTCTATCATCGACTTATAAGGTTTTTTCCATCCTGTCTCAGCCCAGCAATCTTACTCTATTTGCCAATTATTATTTTTGGGGGAAAGACGAATATCATCTCTAGAAACAGTTCCATCATCTCTCTCTCTCTCTCTCTCTCCTCTCTCTCTCTCGTCTCTCTCCTCCTCTCTCTCTCTCTCACATACACACATACATAAATATATATATATATATATATATATATATATATATATATATATATATATGTGATATATATATATAGTGTGTGGTGTGTGTGTGTGTGTGTGTGTGTGTGTGTGTGTGTGTAGTATATATATGTGTGTCAACAGCTCCTATAGGACAATTAGTATATATGGGACATAGAATGCATGTCATATGATACCTGATGGCATGCCCGACAGTGTTGGCGTGCTTCTTTAAGAAAATTTGGGCAAGATGACACTTGTCAGCACATACTAAGCTGTTTGTAAACGGGAGCTTTCGCGAAGGATTAAGTACGTCACAGAGTGGCGAAGTAATGTTCTAAAGCAATGAGTGTGCTCGTGAGTATGTCTCTAATGAGTCATTAGGGGGTAATATTATAGAATGCCCAGTAAAGATGGATTATTCTGGCTGTATCGTGAATTCGCTAAGCATTCTGCCTGAGAGAAGGCGCGAGGTTTTTGCCAGTAAAGATGGATTTGTTAGAGGTCACATGATACGGGAATTTTTGACATGCATCTATGGCTTCGGTCATGACAGACTTTGACACTGTTTTTTGGGAGTGCTTAAAATGATTACTGCTGTCAAATTGCATTTCTAATTCTGAGAGATTGAATTTTACTTATCTGCTAGAAGCTAAGGAAAGGCATGCTTTGCCTTCCCTAATTATTTTTCTTATTTCATTGGTCATATTAAGTTTGGGAATAACCTTTTTATTTAGGTAGAACATGAGTTTTGTCTGCCCTTAGTTTAATTTGAACTATGACATAGAAATGGGAGAATGGGAGCAACTATTCACGGGAAGCCTTCGATGCACAGGGGTGACGACGGTCTCTTTAAAGGTAGGTTTTCTTGAGCTTTGAGGTTGGGAATCTGACGGTAGAAGAAATCTGGGGAGGAGGTTGTAAGAATATATATATATCTATATATATATATAGGTATAGATAGATATAGATATATATGTGTATATATACATATATATATATACCTATATATATATATATATTTTTATATATATATATATATATATATATATATATATATATATATATATATATATAAAAACATATCTGCTTTTTCATCAGCCGAATTTCTCAGGCGAATGTAACTTGAACACAAAATAAGTCGTCATATCTGCAGCATTTCAATAGTCTTTATTAGGAAAGAGGCTAACCTTAATCGGTCAGATCCTGCTACAATGGGATGGAGGAATTGTCAAATTTTCATTAACTACAAGTCTAATTCACACTTTCTTGAACTGGGCTTCGAGTTTTTGATCAAAGACCTTCTAAGTACTACATGGACTACAACCGGTGGTCTCGCTACCACGGTACAGTTTTCCAGTGATACTGATTCCCTTCCCAGCTACTAATCATGGTGGCGAGGAAGAACCTTCTTGGCCAGAAATATGGCGCCTGGACGGATTTGTGACTGCTGTTCTCTTAAATGCCTCATTTCTCCTTTCTGTAACGTCCTGCCTTCCAAGGAGAGAAAAACAGCTATTCTTAACAGTCTTATTGTCTATGTTCACATATTAAGTAATAACTGCACATATAATAAATAAAGATCATAGATACATAACCGAAAATGTACGATTTGTTTTTGTTTTATGGACGATTTTATTAAAGCTTAAAATACTGTATGTGCCAATATTTCAAATAACCTTCAGTTTGAAAATAATCCCACTAATTACAATTAAACGTTTTCCTAATTATACAAAATCAAAATGTATTTTCCATAAACGAAACTTTACATCCAATATGCCTTTCCCCACTTAATGAAATAGGTCATGTTGTTGTCAACACAACGACACTACCAGCGATAATCTCATCTTAGCATAATACACTGAATAACCGTTTTTTAAGAGATAACGATTTACCGAAGTATTGATATATATATATATATATATATATATATATATATATATATATATATATATATGTATGTATGTATATAAAGACAGAGAGAGAGAGAGAGAGAGAGAGAGAGAGAGAGAGAGAAACCTAAAGTTGCTCTCCAAATTGTATTTTTATAGAGCCAAAACAAAACAAATGTATAACAAAAATTCGTGTATTATACAGAGTTTGAATCCTTGAAAGGATTACATATAGTCTTTGATATGAATTTTCAAACATTAAGGCTGTTAATTACCACTATCTTCCGTTTTAAAAATTACACTCTTTTCACACTTTCATTGACTGAATGAGCAACAATATACGATTCTTTTAAAAGCTGGTTATCCTATGCATCCTCCTTCAAACAGAATATCTGAATTAAATCAAGCTAGTTATTCGCCAATCATCTGAAGCCAAGAGACGATCAGAAAATAGAGGCCAGACCGCGACTCAAGAACAAGAACCAGTAATGACGTAAGTTAAGTATATCTTAGTTTTACCAGACCACTGAGCTGATTAACAGCTCTCCTAGGGCTGGCCCGGAAGGATTAGATATTTTTACGTAGCTAGGAACCAATTGGTTACCTAGCAACGGGACCTACAGCTTATTGTGGGATCCGAACCACATTGTATCAAGGAATGAATTTCTATCACCAGAAATAAATTCCTCTGGTTCCACGTTGGCCGAGCCGAGGATCGAACTTCGGACCACCGGATTGGTAGTCGAGTGCGAAATCCACTCGGCCAACGAGGGACTAGTAATGACGTAAACATATGGGACCAACGACGAACGCATAATACATTCCCTAAGATGTTCAAGAGACAAGCCATGTACCTAAAGCAAGAGTTAGGTTGGAGAGAATCAGAAAAACAAACAGCAAAAATTGAAGGTATAATATCAACTCAGTATTAACCGAAGGCCTGGTTTCCTAGATAATGATAAGAGAGAAATGTAGCATTCAGTAAAAAGTGCTGTGCGGAGCCTATACAAACCGAAGAAATATTTCACAGAGCTGAATCTGACCATTTCTGCAAAGCAGCTTCTTTGATTGGCCATTGCGACTGTGCGCCCCAGAAATCAAGAGAAGCAAGATTGTTGACTACTGAGGGTTAAGAAAAGCGACCTAAAATAAATTGCTATAATGCAAAGCAATGAATAGGGGTATCAATAAAATCGCTCACAATAAACAATCTACGAAAAACAAAGTACTTCCAACTGTGACTGTTTACTCTTGATTACAATTCCGCCCAATGACAATCGTCCCTCAAGCCAAAACGCATCCAAGGCTTTGTGACAAAGACACAACCGTCACCTTTAAATCTGTCCCAATAATGGGACAGTTTCCAACCGCAACTCTATTTTCTTTAGAAAAGCAATAAAGAAAGCTACAACAACTCGAGTATCCTCATGACCAAATTCAATTAATCCTTTATCCTCCTCAGAAGAATCGCGAGCCATACGATATGCTGATCTGATGAGGTGTTGCCCTTCTTCAAGGCAGAATAACAGATAAGGGGTCACTGAGCTCAATTTCCTTGGGATCAATCATGGATCACTGTACAAAGAGAAACTCTCTCTCTCTCTCTCTCTCTCTCTCTCTCTCTCTCTCTCTCTCTCTCTCTCTCTCTCTCTCTCTCTCTCTCATGAATAAACACGGAAAAAAAGGACAAACAAGTGTAACTAATCAGGAATTATCATTTATGCTATATCGACAAAGGAATAAATTCAAAAAAAGAATGAATTCCGTAACTAGTTTTTATGTGATTCACTCAAACGAAAAGCGTATACAATTATGATTTATATAAAATATAACATTTCTTTACTTGTTGGCGATCAAAAACATTCCAGCCGGTAACTACGTCAAATGTGCAATTAACTATTTTAACGAAAGCACTGACTTCTTGACTACCTAAGGCCTCTTTTTTTCTGTAATAAAAGATATTTCGTATTGCTCTTATGTTATTTTTTCACATTTATAATCAATAATTACGTCAAGTCCATACGCAGTCCAAAAGCAATTTCGAAAGAATCAGCGCTGTTTTGGAAATAACAAAATCTCAATACTGGTCAAAAGCACGTTTTCAGGGTCCCTGTCACAGCCGTCAAAATTATACGGACAAGAGAATGAACTGTTTAATCAGCAGTGATGCGGTTATTTTCCTGGAAAAGGGAGAGATTTATGGAGAGTAGAATTTCAAGCTACAAAGAAAAAAATATATGGGAAAAAGGAAATTTCTCTCTCTCTCTCTCTCTCTCTCTCTCTCTCGTACACAAACACTATATAGAGAAAGTAAAGCCAATTCCCATCAGTTTCAATCTGAATAGTTAATCCGGAAGCGGAGAAGCGACCCAGTGTTTAGAGGAACGATTTCGGAACATGCAGATCGAAAACAATAACGGAACCATTTAGCGATTTAAGGGATGAGAGAGAGAGAGAGAGAGAAGAGTAGAAGAGGAGAGAGGAGAGAGAGAGAGAGAGAGGAGAGAGAGAGAGAGAGAGAGCAAACTAAAAATTACAAGTGCTTGGCTTACTTTTTCTCCTCTTGATTTCTTCCTACTGGCGGCCCCTCACGTCCAAATACTGGTAAACACAAAGAAAAACTTTCATTAAAGTCTGTCTGTTGAAGCATGAACGGAAGAATCAATGGAGCGATTTATCTATTGGCAGGTCCTCAGATCCAAGGGGGGAGGGTGGGGGCTGGGGGAGTCGCGTGTGGCTCTACCGCCAATTATGAATAGAGGAAAAAAATGTCCGCATTAATCATCGTACGAACCACCGAACAGAATAGTTTGTCCTGACATTACATCCGTTAAATAACAATACATTATGTCAGGTCATTAATGAAATTGCTAATTAGATTACTCATTCCGCCGAACAAAAAAAAATCAGCAGTGATTCGGCGTCACGCTGCTGGTTGCATAAAAATCAATAGTATTTAGAATTTGCCTTTCCTTAAGTTGTATACAATACCAAAGCTGGTGAGAAATGCTTACTCATTGATGAATAACTGAAAAAATGTCTGGACATGCGTGTTTCGATCAAATCATGACTGTGATAGTTTTAATACTACCATTCGGTATTTCTATTGATCGTAATTCCATGTATTTAAGAACACGTTAGTTATGCGATTCATATACCCAGTTACTTCAGAAAAGAAATACCTAAGAGGGACACCATACAGATCTTATTTCGTTAATCTGAAGTCCCTATCATTGAGGAAAGTTTCTTGGGTTCGGCAGTCTCACAGTTGAAGGGACCTCTCTAAAGGAAAATTCTCATCTCCAAGATTTTCCCAGCTACATCAAGAATACAGCACAAGAGAGAGAGAGAGAGAGAGAGAGAGAGAGAGAGAGAGAGAGAGAGAGTCTTACTTTTCTGTTGTAAGTAATGCCGGTATAATTCAAAGGGTTACCTTGATGAAGGATATTACTTCAACGCTTCAAAGTTCATAATCTCAGCAAGACATTAGATGTACTACCGCTGACCACACCTCAACCTCTCTCAATTAAAGAGAAAACGTTAACTTCAGTCTCATGCAAATGAGGTAAAATTCCTACCCCTACAACCATAACATCAATAGTTACACGGACCGAAAGGATGGAGGCCAATGAAACTAAAACATTGATCTCCGACAGGTAAATAAAAGACTAACATAAAGAAATCTTGAAAAATGGGGATAGACCGTGATGGCTTTTTGATGGCTTTTCGTGAGTATAGATTTCAGCGTGTGAGGAGTCTCTTTTAGATTTTCCTTCTTTTTTAAACTAATATGAGAACAGCGGACATTTCATCAGTCCCAAAAGGTTGGTCTAGACATAATACTCGTACATGCCTAAACTGGTGGCGATAGTCATTTCGATGTCGAATGCATTTCCCTACGTTAACCTGGACAAAAACAATTTCGCAAAACAGCAGATTTTAGTTATGCATTCTGTGCAATACGTAATAATGGCACTTGAGCAAAACGCTGATAAAAATCAACGGTAGAAAGTGGAGGAAAAAACGCAAAAACATCATAGTTATATTTAAAGTTCGTGGAACATTTCCAGAAGCAAATGATAAGCGAAAAAGATATTTTGAAAGCGTTATTTCATACGAAACTTATATTTGCGCATCGAAAACCCCAAGGTCACGAGACAAGTTGCTAGATGATCTTGTAAAGGGGAAAGGCTGGAAGTCATCCCACAGATTTCTGTGGAATGAATTGTTAATGATACAACGTCAGTGACATGTGTTCATCTTCATGCTACGGAAGGCATTATATTTCCCGGATGTTCTTCATACTCCGCTAGATATGCCTGGAACCACGTTCTTAAAGGTGGGTAGTCTGTCTTCTTCTTCTTCTTCTTCTTCTTCTTCATTTCTGGATTAGACATGGACAATATAGAGAGAGAGAAAAAAAAAGATAATGCGCATAACTGAATAAATAGGAAAATGAAAAGCTGTGCGAAACTTCCTGAAGGACAGACGAACCAAAGCAATGAGTGTGACCATTGTTGAGGCACATTTCGACTACAGTAGAAAAAATTATGTGGGCAGCCTATGCACGCAAAGCTCATTATGTTAGAGCTAAATCTACTATTACTTGCAATTAGGATTCAGTGCAACTTGTCGTGAGGTCGCAGTTCTCCGTGTATTCATTACATATTTTATGTATAATTCAAGGAATTCTTCAAATTTAGGACTCGACTAAAACTACATCCCATGAAAAAATGGCTACTTCGTACTCCTAAGCGAACGAACACACACACAAAACAAAATCGCACTACAAGTGCTGCCCCTCTTGGTCGGAGGTTGACAGGAACTTCCGAAAAACACATTTGCGTCACAGGAGAGATGTGCGAGTCACAACAACAGTTAAACAACATTTGCCAGAACTCGGCGTGACATTTGCTACAGTGACAATGGATGATGAGGGACAGGTGAGGCTGAGGAAAAGGCGACTAAAGATCTCGACCTCAGGAGAGACGCATGAGCTCTTTTAAATAAAGAAGGTTTCGGGGAAGAAGGAAGGA
>NC_087205.1:56808605-56818605 GCF_015104395.2 Macrobrachium nipponense
ATATATATATATATATATATATATATATATATATACATACATATATATATATATATATATATATATATATATATACATATCTATATATATATATATATATATATATAATATATAGTGACGTAATATAGTCTATGTAAACGACCGTGGATTTTCTGTAGGACAGCTTATGTCACTTTTTTTTAAATTTCTATATGGTTTACATCAAAATAGAATTAAAACTCTCAGTCAGAATTATAGCTATCTATAGAAATGCTTCACTACCAGCCCCAACATCTTTTGATTAAAGGTATATAAAGTAAAAACTGCAATTATTATTCAGAATTAATATCTATCTGAATTTTTGTGAAGAAAATATATCTATGGACGGATACGTTAATAAATATATTTGTATCAAAACTACTAATGACGTGCATGGGAACTGTAATTTTATATATATGCATATATATATATATATATATATATATATATATATATATATATACATGATATGCATGTACGTAAATATCAATATATCTATAAATATATATACAATATGTATATATAATATGTATATACAAACATGCACAAAATATTTGTAAACCATCTGAACTTTGAACATAAAACAAAGTTTCGGCGACACCTGCAGGTATTTGCTATGCCGGTGTAATTACATACAGTTCCCGTGAATGTAATTAGTAGTTATGATACAAATATATTTATCCATGCATCCATCCATAAATATATTTCCTTCACAAAAGATATGAGAGATATTGATTCTTAACAATAATTTCATATTACTACTTTATATATCATTACACAAAAGATATTGGGGTCTGTAGAGAACCATTCAGCTATAATCCGGTCTGAGAGATTTAAATCTATTTTGATGTCAACCATATAGAAATAAACAAAAATGTCACAAGAACTGCAGTTCCTTTGACTTTCCAACAGTCACTCAAAATCTCTTCACGACATCACAGCAAGAATGTTTGTTTTCGATATAAGAAGTGGCCAATCAAATGTAAGGGGGAACCTCAAAGACCTTAAGGAGAAAAGTAAATATGTGGACACGCAAGTAAGGTATAGGATGGCACTCAAATAAACTGATACCCAAATTGCATACACGCCTATTTTCACTTCTTTTTCTTAAACATACCCTCCACGTTTTTTTTTGTATTATCAGTCTCTCTACTATTGGGAGGTTCATTATTAGTTATCCTTTGTTACATTTCTATTATGAAAACATACTTGTTTGTCTATTATAATCAAACATTATAATTTGGTATGTCTAACAATAAAACGTGAACTAGGTTGACTTATCATAAATTGCTTCTTTGCAGTACTATGTATCAACTTTATTTATAATTTATGACAACATTCTCGCCTATGATTTTGATAGGCCCTTCTCTGATGTCCATAGTTTTTTCGAAAATATAATATATATATATCATATATATATATATATATATATATATATATATATATATATATATATATTGCTTAGTTCGCTAATTTCCCGGAAAATATCTGGACATATATTATCATGAGAGTACAAATTTCTTTACTACGACTAATCAGACGAGCTGCTTTTCAAGGCCAGTCAAGTATCCTTAAAAAATAAACACAATCGCTGTACTCTTTCACCTTCGCGTGAAAACTTTGGGATTCTGTAATACTTTTTGCTTCCATGATAATCATCTGATTATCCTAGTGAATATCAACCCATACAAAATCGATGACGCTGAACTCCTTGTTTCAGGTTAATACTTCTACCTTTGGCCATAATATTTCCCATCGAGCAAAATAACAGATAAACAAGTAAACAAAACCAGCAAAATCAATGAAGGGATGTTGTACCGAAATTGCTACGGGAGTCGATAGGAACAGACACAAAAATGGATAATTGGCCGAACAATAAAGGGTGGAAAAATACCGCTGCGATTTTTCCCTTGTTGAGAGGCATGGGTCATTAGATTCCAATACTGGACGCAATTTACCGTTTCAGATCACCTGAATGACCTACTTCTTCAAATGCTACATCCGAATAACCGCCGCCTAATCGGAGAGTTGAATAAAAAAATAAATGGGCGAAGGCATGTGATAATGGTAAAGAGGTGAAATGAAGCAAGCAAAAGGTATCTTCGTAACGTGTAAATATAACTACCGAATAATCTTTTCATTTTTACTGTCGTCTAAAATATGGAGATTATAATGCGATTTTATATTGCCATTTCAGAAATATCTTGAAGTGCAAAATGAGACATACTCCACATTCATGACAAAGGCAGATTTTAAACACTGAAAAGCTGCTCAAGGCACAACTGAAATCATTAGATCATTATATTTTCATTTCATGCTTCCCTCGAACCAACGTTAGGTAAAGGAGTCCAGCGTTCATAGACAATCGAAGAGTTCCACTAATTAGCTTAACATGAGTTAGCCGGGTTGGAAGGAACGCTTCATTCCATTAAATACACATATTCCTCGTAAATATGAGTATGCAATATATGTATATGTATATGTATATGTATATATATACATACATACATACATACATACATACATATATATATATATACATAACAGACACACACACGCACACATACACACACACACACACACACACACACACACACATATATATATATATATATATATATATATATATACATACATATATATGTATATATATATATATATATATATATATATATATATATTTATATATATATACATATATACTTACTGTAGTAATGTTAATATGCTAAAATGTTTAAATATTTCGTGGCACTTCAAATCATTTAGTGCTGTGCGTTATCCCACATAGCTTTAGCAAAATGTTAAGATACCGTGGGCAACTATGATTCAAAATTATTGGACCCTTTAAGAACGAGTCCCGCTAAAATGCTTTTCAATGTTCTCGTCTCTTTGTTCGCATGTGATGCCACGTGTGCGCAAGGATTTGTCCTTTGCGAATATAACATTACTATTTGCCAATAACTTTCTTTATGACGACTAAAACATAAAAGATGTTAAGGGCAAAGTTAGTTTAGCCACTCCACTGAGCTGATTAACAGCTCTCCTACGGCTGGCCCGAAGGATTAAATATTTTTTTTACGTTGCCAGGTACCAATTGGTTTCTTAGCAACGTGACCCACAGTTTATTATGGGATCCTAATCACCGGAAATAAAGTCCTCTGATTCCGCATTGGCAGAGCTGGGAATTGAACTCGGGACTACCGAATCGGTAGAAGAGGACGTAAACCACTCTACCAACGAAGAACTTAGTAAGGGCAAAAAAAATATTACAATTTGAAATTGTTACGAATTGTTGTCTTGGATTTTTTGTCATCACGTCCGTATCTAAAGGTATGTATAAATGGAAAACAAAATATAATGAATTTAAAATGGATTGAGTAAAAATAACAAGTTGGAAAAACTGAACCTTTTCATATTTACTTACCCTGAACGTTCTAAATGCATGGATGGATTCTGCATTTTCCGAAGCTTAATTTAACTTCCTTTGATGAGCAATAACACTTTTAAGCATTTTATAAAATCACCAGTTTGAAAGGGGCTAACGACGGTGAGTCAACAGGCGATAGTGACGCGAAATGTATAGCTAAAAAGTTAAGGGTAAATTCTTTTATTATTATTATTATTATATTATTATTATTATTATTATTATTATTATTATTATTATTACTGGAGTAACAATTCCACAGTTATGTAAATGTACATATATTTAGATTTAAAACTTCAAGGATAGCTTTCGGGAATCTGTTCGGTTCCCCTTATCAATCTCAGATTGATAAGGGAAACCGAACAGATTCCCGAAAGCTATCCTTGAAGTTTTAAATTTATATTTATGTACATTTATATAACAGTGGTTTTGTTTCTCCATTTGAAGACTCGTGCTACTATGAGGATTTTATTATTATTATTATTATTATTATTATTATATTATTATTATTATTATTATTATTATTATTATTATTATTATTATTATTATTATTATAATTATTATTATTCTAAGTTTCAATGCAGTTTTTGGAAGCAGAATATGTTCTCGGTAACTCGATAAAACTTTGGGGCTTCATTAAATGAGTTGGGTATGTACTTGTACAGCGGCCGTAAAATCAACCATTCTTGGTTTAGTTACAAGCTTTGATGTGTATTGAAATACTGAAATGTATAACGAATGGCATAACTATAATACCCGAATATGATAACATACAGAATCCATAGGCTGTAATATGTATAATCAAATAAGATTTACTTTAACAAAATAGTTTCAGTCTTGTGGGTTTCTTAAGCAATGGATATAATCCCAGTTCGATGTATGTCGTACAGACTGTTTGACTGGTTAACATTTTCAACTGTTCATAAGATTTGGTTATCAGATCGTTTGTCATGCCCCAACTAATCATTCTTTAGGCATCCATGATGCCTCCTGTGGTGATACACAATTCTTATCATTAAAAAAGCGAATGCCTATTCACGCTGGAGGAAGCCCAGAAGGCCATCAATTTTGCTTAAATATCCTCGAATTGCCCCGCCTTCAAAATCCAACATTCTTCCTAAAAAGCAGCAGTTCTGTCATTGAAAAAAGAGAGACCTGTTAATATTCGCCAAAAGGTTTACGTCATTTTTTTTTTGCTGTCTCCCCCGTCTCGCTATCCTCTGCATAACAAAGAAGGATTATCAATGTAATAACTTATGGATTCATCTGCAAAGTTTGGCCTTAACTCCAAGTTATCAAAGTTATAGCTCATTTGTCAAGTTTAACAAGTTATCACTGACACCCCTGGCAATGGCAGCTCTAAGGGCGATAATGGGCTTTTAAATACGAAACGTTTTTATGAAGTGTCATCTTACAAATAGCCTAGGTACGTACAGCTTGGAACATAAAGGATTAAAGCGATAATCAAACTGCTGCTAGTTCCGCAAAGTTATAAATGACGACGTTGTCGAAATTTAGCGAGCTGGTTTGGTTCTGACTCCGTTAGAAACTCTGAGTTTCATGGTTCGAAGATTACCTCTATCTCGGGTGGGCACCAGTGTCCAAGGCTCTGGGAAACCAACATTCAAAATAATTTTAGAAATAACCGTCAAAATTCTTTTAATATTGAAAATAAAGTTATTGATTTAAGAGTCATAAAATCTTAATACTTCATCAGCTAAAATCTCCCACGATAAAGTTTCCCTATAAAAAAGTTCCGCATTAACATATCAGCTTCTTTCGCTACGAAACAGAAAGTAGCCAAGAAACGACCATCTGAGCAACGCAACGAAAGCAGACGGGGATAGCGACAGTTTTCAGTATTCACGGAGAAACAGATTCTTCCGCAGGTCTAAAAGTGAGTCGAAAGTCGAAGTTAACCGTCTTCTTTGCTTTCCTCAGTAATAATAGATTTGCACAGAACCTTTTGTCAAATTCCTCAGCAACAACACAATAAACGTAAACCAACATGATCTAGTTTATTCACTAAAAATGTGGGCACACAAATAAAGTCCTCTGAGTTAAGTCCAATTAAGCGAGTAATTATTCTCAGCAAAGACCAGACCAAATAATAATAGCTCAATTGACGTACTGACAAGTAACATCAATATGCTAATAATATCCTTTACAAGTATAGGTAAACACGCGCTAACGAACGCACACAAGCCTGGAATAAGAATACTGTAATCAAGAGAGACAACCACATGCCTTCTTATAAAAGGATCTAGAAAAGTCTACGAAGGAGTAAAAATCGAGGTAAAAAAAACATTCATTTCAAAATTAGAAATCCAGATGCGCATGAATTTGAAACTTTTATGGCTATTGTCATTGTCTTCGGTCCCTCGAGGCATTTCCTTCACTTTCCCGTGATATTCGTCCTTTCTTCATAACTCCTGGACTCGAAAGTGAACTTAATTCACATCTCCCTTTTTGTTTTCGCCTTTTTTTTTTATTTCTCCTTCAATTTAATCCGGCTCATCATATTTCCGTCTCCCCTTTGAAAGTACAATGCGATTACTTTAGACGTTGGCAGGAACAGTTCAGTACGAATGATTATGTCCAACCCTAATTCTCCCTGTTCTCAATCTTACAGTTTTTTAATTCCATGTTTCCCCAGATTTTCTCTCTCTCTCTCTCTCTCTCTCTCTCTCTCTCTCTCTCTCTCTCTCTCTCTTTGTGTGCTCGCGCGCGCGCGCGTGTGTTGTTCCGCCTCTTCCTACTTACTTTTACAAAGTTTTCCCCATAAATATCAAATAAATTTCGAGGCAATTTTGGATTTTTTTCCTATTGCAAACGTTTCGGAGCAAACAGAATATGCCTCTGTCTTATAATATATAGGAACAACCTAAATCAACTGCATCTCACTGGATAACTACAAACGTAACATAGTAGAATAAATGGAAATAAGCCTCATACAAAATTTCAAACACTTTCTTATTCGTCAACCTAAAACTAAAGCAAATAACAGTAGGAAAGGAAAGGAAGGTAAACTCTGAACTCTGGTTTTGACATCCCAGCACCATACACCATGCAATAACTGAGATAAAGGGTTGAAAATTTTGAAAACAAACTTTATAGAGGGAATACTTTACATTATATATCACTATATATATATATATATATATATATATATATATATATATATCAATTCTTGCTACAAATGTCCTTTAATATCTAAATTCACTTTACCTTTACCTCCCAAATGATATATTTTTCATATATGTACCGAAGGGGAATTTTTAAGTTGATAACAATTTCGTCCCCCCATGGGATCGAACCACCGTCCAGGTGGACGGGACGAAATCAGGACAGTCAGTGACGCTATCCAATCAGCCAACAGAGACGCTATAAGTTCATATCGATTCTGACCTTACAAATCACCCTCGATCTGGATGCTTTCGTAATTAGAATCGATATGAAACCCCGTCTACCATGTTGGCCAATTCGAGCGGTATATATATATATATATATATATATATAATATATATATATATATATATATATATATATATATAGATATATATATATATATATATATATATATATATATATAGTATATATATATATATATATATATATATATATATATATATATATAAACGTTTTGACTGATTAATTCTTTATTAGCTATTCCTAGAGCTTCTCAATTAGAAAGACTGGGTTCACCGTTAAGCAAGAATTCACTATCGTCGCCTCTTGCTGAAGTCGTCGTACATTTCTTTTTAGTGGCCACAGCCGCCTTCCCCACCCCCCGCCCCACACCTCTTCATCAAACATGGTCGGTCCTATGTTCTTATCCAAATGGGAACTTCTCAGAAATGACTAATACAAATATATTACCACACGTATACACATGCATATACTATATATATGTGTGTGTGTGTGTGTATGGGCGGGTGAAAACGTAAATATGTAAAAAGAAACTTTTCATTAATACGTATGCATGTATGCACTCAATTTTGACGGCGCGTAAAGAGAATGTGGTGTAAAAGTATAAAACAATTCGGTTATTTTGGCTTTGAGAAGGCCTAGGAGGTCAAGATAATAGTGGCTAGTTGGAGCGGAGGATGTGCGGGAAAAGAAAGGGCAGGAGTATACACGTGGATAATTGGGGAGTGACACTGTGTGTTGGGAATCCTTGCTGGGCTGATGAGTGTTGTGTCGAAGTGCATGGCACTGATGGCGTTGTGTTTTCTGCACAAAGAATTCATCCTTAATTCAGCAGTCGAAAGATGAATGCAGTAGTGACTGTTACCAAGAGCACCACTGTTATACGGTTATATGTGGTTTTATGTAAAATGATAAAAAAACCAGAGCGCAAATTAATCGAGCCAAACGACCAGACTTTGGGCCTGCATACTGTGAAGAATGGAGTTTAGGAAAGAATAACCAAGAATGATGAAGACACAGCCGGTTCATTTTTATGAGGTCTCTGAAGTTAATACATATTTTCTTTTGAAATAAGATTGAAGGGTGATATAACTCATAACTTCGAAGTAATGCAGAAAATCATAAGCAATTAATTTGTCCTATTTACAATGAAAAAGTATTCTATTTAATAAAATCGTCTGCTGATATAAATGGTCGATAAACGATAAAGATTAAGTTTTGTTGATAAAAGTTAAAAATAAATGACGGGAAGAAAATCCGCTGAAGTAGTAAACTTTGATTTGTCTTCTAGAGCTTCGCGTATTCCACGTGCAATATCGAATATTTTGATCTCTACGTGACAGAATATTTATCAGGAATGAATCAAGAAGCAAATCATAAAACGATTATTTTTTTATACTTTACAACAGAATTCGTAAATCTCGAAGACACTCTCCCAACCTCGCTCTAAGAGGTCTGCTAGAAATTGAAACTATCTAATCAGTAGTAAACTACCCAACACGATTTAGTGCTGGGTTAGTTGCAGATAAGCGGAAGCAAATGAGCAGCCTTCATTTCTCTTTCTCAGGGTAATTGCTTTGGTCTGCTCCGCGGATGTGACTGTGAAACAATGGCTCCCATGTTAAAGAATACTGGAAACATCTCAAAACTTGGTGCATTTTAATTTTTGATTAAATACAGGTTATCAAGAGAGACTTCAGTATGTATTGTGCGATCATCTATGGCTTTGGCGTGAGTAGGCGCTAAATCTATAATCCACGATAAGAAAAATAACACTAGGCTATTCAACGAACTTTTAGCTCCTTGTTCAACTGTGAAAACGGTTTAAAATGCATTATACAAATAAATATTTCAAAACGCCCATTAGAATAAACATTGTTTTGTAAGTGGATTAAAGAGATTGGCAATTAACTTCATCCGGGATGAATTATTTTGCAAACACAGAATGAGGAGCCAAGATAAAATATACAATACAAGCTTAATTCATTAACCCATTTACAATACAATGTTTATTTTAATGGGCGTTCTGAAATATTTATTTGGATAATGCATAGCACTTTAACCCGTTTTCACAGTTGAACAAGGAGATAAAAGTCGAATTCGTTCGTTGAATAGCCTAGTGTTATTTTTCTTAGTGTGGATTCGATTTAGCGCCTACTCACGCCCAAGCTGTGGATGACAGCACAATACATATTCAAACTAGGTCCATAGAGTAAAGAAGGAAGGTTCTCTTGATAACATGTATTTACTCGCAAGGTATGAACTCCAAAATAATTGATAAATGATGACCAAAATAATTGATAAATGATGAAATTTGACATTTTTCATCACTCAAGAAAATACAGAACCACTAAAATGCGACAGTCGATCTCAAGAGATGAAAACTGGATATTCGACAGTACAACAGAGGAAGCATCACATGAACCTAATTGAATTGTGGGTTGGTAGTTCCTTGTTTCTCGGCTTTTGATAAAAGCTTATTGACATCAAGATGATTATTGTAAATTCTTTCGTTAGCGTGTGTCTTTACTTGAATACAGCTGGAGATTTAGGTATTACAGATACATCAGATTGTGCTTGAGCATATCTTAAAAGTTACGACCTTACTGTGTTCACTGATTCAACGTTTTTGGGGAGATAATATGTGAAAAGAGGAAACCAAATAGGATCCATCTTCAGGTAGCTGATCTTTTTTCTCATTAAGACCAACTAAAACTGAAATGATCACTAAATATGGTATTCAATAATAATTTCTTTCAATAGCTGTCTATGAGAAGACGGGATAGATACCGGGTAAGAAAATCCTGACGGAAGACATTTCTTACTGAAGATGTTCCCCACCCTATTCTGAGCTGCAACCTCAGTTAGCAAAACCTTCAGTCATAATGCAGTAATCAGCGCCTCGCTAACCGTCTATAAAAGCTGAATACATGATAATAACATGAATGAATGAACACAATGTGAGATTTAATCTTGAGCGAGATGAATGTGCTCTTTCACTTTACAGTAATCGCTGGAACTTGTCTGATGAGGATCTTGTGACTAAAATATTCTTAACATTATTTCCGCAGGTGTCAGTGTTCCTTCAAATTTTAGTAATAATTATCATGCACCAAGTATTAAGTAGTT
>NC_087205.1:56821105-56853605 GCF_015104395.2 Macrobrachium nipponense
CCAGAAATATTCCGTTGTTTCCTCACATCAGCCAGTCAGAGCAGGCCAAAATTTCCTAGTTTCTGACAGGTTCCAGATTCAAAATGCAAAATAACTGCCTTTTTGAAAACTGTCCATAAGGCAAAAATATCAAAGACGGCTCGTAACAAGATGATACAATATACGATAAAAAAAAAACGTGCAAAGTTTAATATCATTATTATAGATCTACACAAGGATAAAGCGAGCAAATTACCAGTCGATCAAGTGAAAGTGCACAGATATCTGTATTGCAGAAAATCCGTAGGTTGAGCAAGAGCGTGAATAAAAGACTTACTGACACGCTACTACGAAGATAAAATATAAAAACATAAAACAAATGAACTATAGCGTAAAGAGTGATTCGAAAGAATTTGGTAACAGTTAAAGAAAAATAGAAGACCATTTCATAATACTTTTATGCTTAGATATTTTCTTCTGATTCAGATTTAATTGTGGCAACGCGTCATATGGTAGAACAGTTGAAGTATGTTAAGCAAGAAAATAAAAATGGTTTGCTTGCGATCTCATACTACTGGGTTATGCATTTAGTTTTATGTAAATGAAAATTACTGAAATGGCTCTTAGCCTGTCCGTCCGCACTTTTTCTCTCTGCCCTCAGATCTTAAAAATAACTGAGGCTAGAGGGCTGCAAATTGGTATGTTGATTATCCACCCTCCAATCGTCCAACATAGCAATTTGCAACCCTCTAGCCTCATTAGTTTTTATTTTATTTAAGGATAAAATTACCTATGATCGTGCTTCTGGCGCCGCTATAAGTGCCAACACTGGCCACCGCCGGGCCGTGGCTTTAAGTTTCAAGTTGAGAGTTCATGCGCCGTGACTGAGAGTTTCATGCAGCATTACACGCTGTACCTGTTATAAAATGTGATGTCCAGAAATTCTAGAGAAGGGTAAAATGCCATGGCCGTTTCAGAGCAGGAACATTTTCAAAGGTCGTAAAATCGTTTTCCATGTTTTTATGGTACAATTTCCCTACGTAGATATATACTACATTGGTCGCTACATCATCACATTAAGGCGTATCTACGAAAGGCCATTAAAAAAAGATATTTCAAGGAGAGAGAAATGATATAATAGAAACCTCCATGACTCTAACTACCAACGCCTTCAAGAATTGACGCGTTTCCTCTGACATGCAGTAAGATTGTTTTTCCGGTAACATTCAATGAATTTCATATAAGCTGAAAAGCTGCTAGTTGCTATTTTAAAATATATAAGAAAAAATACTGCTACTAATGTAAAAGTGTCTCCAATTCCAGTGAAATTTATAATCATATATTGATGACTCGCATTCTGAGTAGTTCCTGCCGCATTACAGTTCAATTTCGCTTCCATCTATAACATCGGCTTCAGGCTTGAGCATGCCTTAGCCTTAGTCTCTTACAGTCCCACAAGTTGGGTCAGAACGGTTAATAAAGGGTTCAGGGACTTTGGGCCTCTATCTCTCGAGATTAGTATGTCTGCAAGCAGCATCACACCATGCTATATGCCTTTATTAAGGAAGTACAAAACTCTTGATGAAAGCCTCCGCAAATCGTGCGTTATACCGCAGGTGGCATTCAAACACGGCAATATCAAACGCTGTGTCTAAACCAATTTCTTCAAGGTAACGTCGGGTAAAAATAATACTTAAATATATCATACTTCATGACACAAATATGATGCAAATTCATAGCTACTGGTTGGCATTAATTATCCATCAATATCTGAAGTCATATCGTCTTTACAGGGTAAGAACAACTACACGACTTCAGCGAACACTTCGCGCAAACCCGGCAAATGGTACTAACCTCAAGCTGCTTCCGTTTTTCTCGAGTTTTATAACCTTCCTTCCTCGGAATGGTAAGCCACACCTTTCTTTCTATCTTTTACTTTCTCTTGTTTTCTTCAGGTCTTGGTAAGAAAGGGTCATCAGTTCTCAGTTCTGTAACCTGGCTTTAGTTTCCCTATAATTCTTTATATCTCCAACATCTGAGCAACTTTGACAAATGTATAGGTCCATTATCATATGATCCAGCGAAGAGATCGTCCTATAGAAACTAAATGACCGGTAAAATTGTTTCCTGAGAAACAAAAACACCTTTGTGTCTGGTTCCGCGGTATTCAACGAAGAATGAATGAAGGCCGACAGAGCACAGACAAAGGTAAACAGAAAGGCAGGATGTCTGGCCCCGTAATACGGAGAAACGACTAAGTTTAGTGCGGCGCCTTCCTCAGAATTTCAAGTTGTATTTAACCAGTTTTACAGTAAATGTAAGTAAATGTCCTAATTACTGCTGACTCATTATTTCATTATTCGCCGCAAATAAGAGTATGCTTCTTTTTGTCAACTTTTATTTAATCGACAGATGTATATGTACTCGTATGCTTGGTTTTGCCTACTGCCTTTCCAAACTATTTTCTTAGCAACTATGGGTATGTTCTTTGTATCCCATATTTATCTATTCTCCTAGAATATATAAATATGCTCGTAGTTTCTCATTCCATATTTACTTCTTTTTACAGTAAATGAGAACATCAAGAAAATTCTGAAAAGTTGGTCACATACTTCAGGGGTGATAAATATGAGAAATTCTGAAACATATTATGGTAACGAAATAAATTCTTTATAAGAAAGGAATAACTTAAAAATCTTGATATTTCACTGTTGTGTTGTTTTGGTCACTAAATCTCTGAATGCTAAAATGTTTCTTAGCTCTGACACTCCTAAGGCCGCAACTGAAGAAGGCTGTAAAATGGAAAAGGAATAGTGACGTTTGGTCATCATAAATCCATAAATAAATCCATTAATTATTAGTGTAAATCACTTTCCCATATAGAAGGCGAACTGAGGTTCACACCAAGGGTCATAATCCCTTTCACCCTTTACCACTACCGGTTAACTTTCATATAAATGAAGAGAAAGAGGGCGAATTCTTGACTTTGGAACCATAAGAGGTGTATTAAAGAATATCAGATTTGCTATCACATGACACTCAATACTTACGTAATATACTAAAGAAAGTAAAACAAAGTCATCCACAACCGACGAATAAATGAGAATGGCCCATTAAGTGTAACGTCCAAAACAGTTCCTTAAGAAGTATGTTACCGTCTTCGATTTAAGGATTAATCCCTTGAGATGGAAATCAATTTTCCTACAGGGAGCGACTAAAACGTAGAATGGCTGCCTGAAAAGTCTGTCCGAAAAAAATACCTGGAGAACTCAAAGTCAATCTCAGAATTCCTGAAACATGTAACATTTCCTTCCATACTTTTCTTTTCTTTATCCTGCAAGTCGCGATAGACATGCTGAACTACGAGCAAAATCGCTTATCAGTACAAATTATGGGATATCACTAGAAACCATTGCCCAAAGAAAAAACAAAACTTAACCAACAGCAACAAAATGTATAAATTTGTCCCTGTCGAGACCAATATTAGAGTTATCATGAAAGTGTAAACAGGACAGAGAAATAGATTTCAAGTCTTTACTGAAAGGATGAAGAACGCTCAAGTGAAACCAACGGAGCAAAGTAGGAAAGAAGAATTATTTAGCAAAGCACATAAGCACAGGACCTGTAGTAGCAAACCTGGTCGTCGTTGGCCTTCGTTCAAAATTTCTCTGAAATTCCAAAGTGGCACCATATAACTACTAAAGTTCCTGGGATAGAATCTCATTTGAGATAAATGACGGTGATCGGAAAGTTATGGGACTCTATTGCAGAAAATGGGCCAGGTGCCCTTCCATACGTGTGGCTTCAACGCACGCAACAAGAATAAAATTATCATCAGGGGGTTTGTGTCATCCATTACCTTTAAATGGTGCAAGTAAACGCCGACCCCGACCCCACAAAAAAAAATATGGTGAAGGATGGATATCAGACAATAATGATTTCCCCTATAAAAATGTTAAAGACATACAACTGTATCTAATACAGAGAACAAGATGTCAAATATCATAAGTCCTTTGTAAAGCGCAATGACAGGGAAGGGAAGGGTCCCATAGAGATAACCTCTTCAAAGGTATGGGAACCCACAACAGTACAACATAAATTGAAAGTGGTATATGCATATTTCCTGTTGCCTTAAAGGCAACGAAAAATCGTGAGAGACGCATAATATATGACTTTAATGCGCAATTCTTAATAACTACTGCTAGTGGACAAACAAAATAAAATCACTGTCCAAGGGGGGGAAAAGAAGTTTTGTGATTCAGAGTCAATGTATGCATCAAACAGAAATAAGTAATACTAAAAATTCACGACGAAAAAAGTGAACTCTGCTTAATTGATACTACACTTCCCAGATACAGCGATAAGAGGCTCAAGAACACAAGCTATCTTCAGGAAGTGCAATAATAAAGTCTGAACACCCACCGAAGGCAAAATATAGTAACACCAACAAATCCCATATTTAACAACAAAATTATCAGTCTCGATCATGGTAGTCTTTGAAAATTGTAGAATGCTAGACAACCATCTCCACTTCAATTGAGAAAATAATCCCATTAATAATCACATAATCTGAATCATTTATGCAATAATACCACGGCATGTTAAATAACGATAACAAATGAAACGATGTCTAAAATAAAACTGTCTACAAGAAATATGGTTTTGAAAAATGTCTTCCGCAGCATTAGAATCGAATCACAATAGTAATTGTATGAAATAAACAAGTAAAAAATGCGCCGTAAAAAGAGCACCTTTGAGGATGAAGACGAGCCTCTCGACGAGCCGCCGCCGAGACACGATTTTGTTCTAACTGCCTTCGATTGACATCGTTACGAGCCTCTCGATGCGCTGCAGTAAGAAACTCTCAGCTACGACCGGGCAGCGCTCAGTTGTCACTGCAGCTGATTTAACTAGGAATTAAAAATCCATAAAGAATCAAAGGGCAATAAAGATTTACGTTAATATAAATGCAATAATTTTGTGATTGCTTTCCAAAACAGATACACACAAGTTCAGTAACCTAACTGCATTTCATCGTGCACAAATACATGCATGCATATATGTACTCAAGTGTTCAGCAATCATGAACATATTCAACGTCTACGTCGATCTATCAATTATAAAAGGATTGAAAAAATATATTTTTTCCTTTACAGCAAAAACTACATTATCACGAAACACAAAACTTCGGATCCGACAGCAAACCGTAAGCAAATATGGAAGGCAACTCATAACGAGGAAAAACCAAACATAAATTGCCTCTAACTCTGGCGCAAAAATATTTCTGAATTCTGGAGCCGGTAAGATTTTCTGAAAACATTTTCTACAAATTAAATTAAATACGGCCGAAGTTGCTCTCGAAGGGAATTTCTTGAATCTTTATTCGCACTGGCGTTGGAATTCCACATTCCCGTCCGGCATCGGGTTCCACAGCCCACAACGATAACTCTCCCCAGAGGATACTTCGGGGGGAATTTACCTTGGTAAAAATGGGAGACAGTAAAAAAAGAAATAGGTAATTAGCTGGTTTAATTGAAATCCTTCTATGCTGCAAAAATGCAACAACACATTATTTCCTTTGGCCGGATTATGGACTTGCAAATTTCGTTTTCAGGACGTTAAAATTTGGTTTGGATACGAGCGACCGAACAATTGCCCAGGAATGTACAACACTGGGCGTCGCTGCTGCACTGCGATAAGAATAATTCATGGCGCTGCGTCTCTTACATATTCCCTCTGTATCACTGGTGATAATGATACAATACAGCACCAAATACAATCTAGAAAACTCAGTATTAGCCTTCCCTAATTAACTCTGTTCTTATATGACATTTCAGTGAGGTATGTGGTTCTACTGCTGGCACAACTAGTACTTGCACGCGGGAGTGAATCTGTTAGTTACTGGGTTGCTAAACGCTCGTTCATTTACAAATGCTGTACTACAGACATAAGGCCATGAGCACGTATATAAATTGTGCATGTATGAATATAAACGAGATCATGCTGCAGTCAGCATCGAGATTATGAACTAATGTAACAACTGCTAAAAATGCAACATATAATTACGAGTTACTTATAACAAACGAATTACATGATGCCCTCACGTGATCAATTTCCAACGTGAAACCAATCATATGCATATCGTATCAGAATCAATTTCCATGTGATTTGTTTTATTATCTGTATCGTTTCCATGAAAAAAAAAACTTATAAAAATACTATTAATATTGTCAGGCCCATTGTATATGTAGAGATTAGACTCAATTCTAATCTTCTTCCCTTTATTTCCGTACTTTATGTCTTGGAGAAATAAGAGCACTGATTAGCTGCTCCGTAGTCTTCACATACAAACACCAATACCTATATCAAATGCAATACAGAGCAGTAATAAACGTTAAGTCTCATGGCAGTTGCAATTTAACAACATCCAAACACAAGACAAAAGAAAATAGCAGCGGAGACTCGTTATCATTGAAAATATTAAAATCTAATTCGAAGAATTTCGTGATAACAAAGAGATTTTTTCATTGCTAACTCTTGTTGCTGCTCTTTTCCATATATTCACGCATTAACTCTGGTACGTATCAATGCCTTTATCAACCTAAAAGGCTGATTGATTCACCAAAAAAAGGGTCGTCACAGACAATGACAGCAGCAACCTTCAAGTTATTGCTTTCAATTAATCCCATCGGTGTGGCTAATAATCACCGTATGATTAGGAGGCTGAATTCATTGTGGGTTCTCATCATAATTCCAAAGAGCTTGCACGTAATGGGTGATTATCATTTGGGAATAATGATTGCTCTTAGGGTACAGCCATCAGTTACTGAAGAAATAGGAAGCCAAATTAATATTTTCCGAAGAAACGCCAAATGCCCTTGTAAAAGCTGACTTCTGGTCATGATACCTGTTCAAAGAGGTTATATCGCTAGGATATAAAATATAATACGATCAGGGGGCAGGAAATGCAGCGGGAACGCAAGTAAAAGTCCCTGTCCTGAATAACTTCTTTCATTTGTAATGGAACCTAACGCAGTTTTTTAATGCTAGTATTGATGGTGTCAACGACATCATGATGTTAAATATTGTCACCAACAACAATAGCAACAGCCAAACCATAATTAGAAAATACTAAGTAGTAACACTAAAGAACAGTATTTCTAAGGAACTGGCAGTAACAGGGATGATGAAAATTAAGGAATAGTTTCGGGATTTTACCAAGCCCCTTTTTTGTGCGGCCCACGTGAAATAATGAACTTTGAGTTTATAGACAATTACTTGGTACAAACACAATGTAAACTCAAATAAAGTTGAGTAAACCAACACTAAAGAATGATGTATAGACTGAAAACTAAACAGGCACCACTGAATACGATGTAATAAATCTCGGCGCAAATCATAAGAACAAATCATTCTTCCAGGTTTTCCTATGAGCGAGATCGGCAACGTATCTTTATGAATGAGATGTTACCTTTTTTTCGTCCTTTACCCGCCTCATTAATGGAAAAAGGTTCCAGGGACGCTGAAACTGCTCAGCAAATAGAATTAATCATGAATTGCCTTTCCTGTATATCCCCACTGTTTACAATTCCGGAACTGAGAACCTATAAACCATCAGTAGCATATCGCATAATGTTGCGATATGCTAATAATAACCTCTGAAGGTTATAATAACAACAGCAATAATACATTTTGCCTTTGAGAACTGCAGGGCCAGTTAACAAGACGGAATATATATGGAAAACTGCATACAGAGAGCTGCTGAGGGAACTAATGGAGGATGCATCAAGAAAATGCTCCAGCAATAACATTTTTGACAAAAGACTGACTGGTCGGATGGAAGAACAAGTCTCAGATGAAGATAAGGGAGGAGTTACAGGGAAAATCGGATTCAACAGTTCAGAGGTTGACTGTTACTTAACATTTCATTTTTCTTTAAGCTAATCCATGTGAGGAATAACTGCTTTCTTGTAAAAATAATGATCAAAATAACCAGAATTATATATATATATATATATATATATATATATATATATAGTATATATATATATTATATACCTATATATACATATATATATATATATAATATATATATATATATATATATAATTTTCATAATTTCATACAATATAACAATAACTCTCAAGTATTTACGTTTTTATAATTAGAAATAGAAGTTCACGTTTAACGGATATGAAATATACAATTACACACTATACAAAGAAGTAAAGAGAGCTGGAATAAAATGTTCAGCTCGAAGTCGATCAAGCATTGACATGAAAGACTGTGCGGTACATGAGATTTTTTCCAGCTTTGTCAACGTCGTGACTAATGTTTTTGCAATTTCTCACAAGAACTTTTCAAGTTACAAAATTTCGCTTGGATTATTTTCAGCACCGGGGAGATTTATTGCTCTCCCTTAAGAACCAAACGATACGAGTAGTCTGCCTAAAACATGGCCCACTTGTCCCTGCCAACCTGAAAGCTCGAAGAATTATGGAAACTCCCCGAAGGCTTGTCGCACAGATTTAAGAATTTGCTTTGATCGCACTGAATTTCCATCTCTACGAAGCACTAACTAAAGTGAATAGATGAAAGAAGAAAATTGGGGCAGACTCAACGTGGGAATAAGATAGTCAATGGGGTGTAATCATTGGATATTATCGTTTTTAATTACAATGACAATCAAAACCAAAATGGAGTCCATTTCACTTGCCTGTACACATCGGTTAAAATACCATGAGGAAAGATTCAGGTATAAGAAAATAACGTTGGCTGAATCTATCGGAGAAACATAATTTATCACTTCAATCTAACAAGTGATTTTAGGAAGTAAAACAGTGGGTGAGAAAAACTTACACGACGATTCAGATAAATGCTCATCATCAGGATCTCCAAAAACACAAATTCGTTTGTGCGAAGATCTACACTGCATGTGACGGTAATGTGATACAGCCTTAGCGAGTGTATCGAAGCTTGTATTCGTATTTTCCACATCCATCAGGATACTAACAGTAGCACAAGAAAGATGTGAAAAGATATTAGGGTTAACATTTTATTCAATTTGGCATCAGTAAGGAAGGGGATAACAGGGATTTGATTTGATTTGATTTGATTTGATCTATAAAACTTGACAGTGAAGCTAAGCACCTGAGCGCTTTCCGCCATTCAGTGCAGAAGACCATGAAAAGAGTGAGTTGGAGCGGTTGGGCAGCAGGATAAGATATCCAGAAAATAAATAAAGATGGAATTACAAGAGTCTAAAGGTGGGACAGGAAGAAAGACCCATAGATGCAATAAGAAAAAGGTATTGGACAGCAAGATTGATAAGAGAAAGAGGGAACAAAAGCAAAGCAAAATGCTAAAATGTGGAATCAGGTAGGGACCAAAGGGACGCCGCAAACACTTTTGTACTGCCTACAGTGCATCACTTGAAGTAAAACGAGAAAGGAAAGATCATATGTTGAAAACACAAGTTGCTAAAACTGAAACTATAATCAAATTGAAGTTCCTCTTCAATGATTTCTCTTACTCTGACAACTACTGTATATTCCAAAAGATTTCCCATAAGCGTATACTAGTTACCCAAACCCATGTAAACTTGCTTTTTAAAGACTACCTATAATCATTCGCCTTTCCTTCTTTCAATTCGCCTCCTAAGTATTGTATGATGCGCTTTTACTTAATATACATAAATGAACATTTCACCTGCTCTGAGTAATAGTGACTGGTTCTGAAGAAAGAGAAGGGCGATAACAGAAGAACAAATAATCGAAACTTTCAGGTATGAAATAAAGAAAACTAGAGATTTCATATCTGTATATCTTTTTTCCCCTAGAGTGTAAAAGTTTACGCTGAAATGTACCAAAATAAAAAAAGAGCATGAGTTATCAACATCAATTAAATGATTCAGGATACGCACAGAAACAAGGCATTTTCGACATCGGCAGTAAATAACAAACTCTAATGTCTCCTAAACATTGGCAACTATTGAACCAAATATAAATCCTATAAACTCTTGGATTTCGGGATATTTCGCGTAGGCATTTATTCATATTTCTTTATGCAGTGACACGAGGCAGCAGCACATTTCTTATCTCTCTCCTTGGTCTATAAGAAAAAATTGGGAGGAACCGATGTACTGGTCTCGTCAAAGACTGAAGGTTTCGAAAATCAGCAACTGTTGCCTGGCTGAAATCTCTCTCTCTCTCTCTCTCTCTCTCTCTCTGTGAAAAGTGAAAAGTGAAAAGTGAAAGCCTGACAAGATGTGATACCTCAGTCCTGAAACAGAAATCAAACTTTAAGCTTCAGGACTCACAAGGACTTGCCCTTGACATTTAATGAAAAAAAAAAATTATAGAAAACTGAAACGCCAACAGCCTGTAAATAATCCTATTAGAAATACACCTGAATAATTTCTTTAGTCACTGTGCAAACAACAAAAGAATATATATGTATCGAACGGCTTAAGAGGGTATCTTTGTTTTAATCCATGGTTAATAAGAACAGAGCAGATGATATGCGGAATTAGTGGCTTCCATCGACTAAAGTAAGTAACAAAAATAAATGAGAAGAAAATAAACAGACGACATACGCTACCTTCCTTTGTTATTCAGAAATACGTTCCTCACTGCAACAATCCCCTTAATTCCTGATATTAGACAGGGTCAATGTTATAAAGGGGGCCAGGGAATGCTTAGATATGAATCCTCAAATTAAGGTAAGTATGAGTTATGAGGTATACCACTGGCATAAGTCCAGTGTGAGAAAACGAAAACATAATTTTATTATCTGCCAGATATATATATATATATATATATATATATATATATATATATATATATATATATATATATATATATATACACATCGTGCAGAAAACTTCCAGAACACTAGCCACTTCATTCAATTGTACAGAGGAATTATCAGCAGAATGTCGAAACCCCCTAAACACACTATACCATTTTTTTGCTTTCTCGCTTCCCAGGATGTTATGTTAATGTCCCTCTTTTCCAATATTTCTTGCACACATGCACTCTTATCATCCTCTGCTCATTTTACATGACTGTACCATCTCAAAAGACATTGATCCATTCATACCAGTTGTAGTAACCTTTCCGCTTCCTTTTATGAAAAATATGTTACGCAAACAATTCATTTCTAAATTCGACCTTGCATTTCTAATCTCTGTTCACCTATTCTGTAACAGACCCCTTTCTTCGTTCAACCATTATCCGGTATATTTGCTACAAAATACCCAAATGAATCCGTGCTTCCATTCTTACACCATCTATAGCAAAGATACGTTCCTTCACCTTTCTGGTTTCCATTTACTCACATATCTGTAATCTTTGTAACAATTGCTCTCATCTATCTCCTCACGCAAACACTCAAATCTTTTGTTTTATTCTCATGGCCCATTTACTTATCCCAAAGCTTTTGACACCAGCACTTATTAAACCATCATGGAAAAGCAAAACATATTTCTCATAGCCTAACCTTTCATTTTGCCATCTAAAATTCTAAGTCATGGTCATCTTCTATCATAAAATTTCTTTAGCTCTCAACAACTTAACCTTCTATACCACACCCATCCTACATCCTCGGCATTGCCTGTATCAGTTATGTACCTTCTTCTAGGTCCATCTATGCCCCACCCAGCTTTTGCCCTTTAAAATTTCACATAGATCTGTTCTTAACAAACATCTGATGCACATTCTCACCCACCCCCCTCTAAACCCACACTGTATTTCTCTACTCCAATCAGTTTCTCTTGTCATTTGTCTTACATTGTCATCTTTATACAGATTTAATGCATATTAACAGAAGGATATCTCCTGTACTCACTCTTTAAGAATAACCGACTAACAGTTACAAAAAAATATTACTTCCTATACATTCACAAACTCCTATCATAAAAACACATTACTTCTTTATACATTCACAAATCGCTATTATGTCTATTTGCAAATACACAGCTAAGCCTGGAAATAAATTTTCCACTTCCTTATATAAAGAAGGCATCTCTTGTGCGTCGCCTTCCGCATCTTTACACTAGAAACATAACTTACCCCTTTACGGCGGAAATAAATTCTCACAAAGTGAAAGATTGCACTGAATAGGAAACATCTAACTAGTGACTAGAAAAGCAATACGAGTTATAATAATTTCAATGGCATTGTTTTATAACATATACACGTTTAATGTTAATATATTATCGTGGGTTAGCAATGGGTGGATTGTCGTGGAACCTAAGATTAGATGGAATTCCAACATGACTGCGGAACAGTTACATCTTCAGTGGAAGTACATGGAGCAGCTCACAGGAACAACAGCCACTTGTAAACAATCTGCCACAAGATCTTTTTCATAGGAAGAGTTTACAAAAAAAAATAACCTTAATTAAAGGGAGAATTCACCTATAACAATAACAGGCAACAATCACTTACGTCATAGCAGTTATGGAGAAAGGTTCTCGAATAAGGTCAGTGCTAGAATTCAGTTATAAAGACAAATGAGCATATGCGCAAAATGTAAATTGCAACGAAAAATAAAGAAAAAAATAATTAAAAAGCGCAACGCTGGAGGACTTTCAGGCAGAAAATGAATGATAAAAAAAAAAAAAGACTGGAAAAGCAGCAAATTTTTAATTTCCTGGTAAAAAGAAAAAATGATTTTCACTTGAATAGCAACGTCAAGTCACTTCACAGCGCTGAAAAGAGAATGGAAATCAAAAATTAGCAAATGCTAATTGCTTTATTCCTAATGTTTGCATTTTACATTTTTTTTATTCAGAACCTTGTGGCAAATAAAACTCTTCTGAATGTCTCTAATACGTGAGTGGGTACGCGGGCTTGCGAGCATGTGTCCACGTGATGAAACCGCAAATGCATAATGCGCAAACAAAACGGATGGCCATAACATTCGGAAGTTTAAAATCGGTAGACACGAGGGAAAGAGAAACAGAGAATGAGGGAAAGCAATATATTTCCTCCACAAACGCACAGTCATCATAAGTTAAGCGTGACAGAGAGAGGATCCAGCACTGCTGAATCCAGTGCCTCTAACGGAGAGGAAGGAACCGAGACCTGAATTTCCATTTTCGTCCGAGAGCCAAGAGTCCCACATGATCATTCATCGACAGCTTATTTCCCACAGCGGGAATTTATAGATACAAAGTCATTACGGAGAATGATTTCGTAGCTTTCCAAGACGTACGGCAACGTCCGTCTCTCCTCTTGAGCTATTTACAAAATTGATGCGATGGTTACAGTCCAGAAAAGATAGGGATTTCATAACGATAAATTTCACACGATACAAGATAAGAAAACCATAACACGATGCCGACAGGGAAGAATGGTACAGAAACGGCGATCAAGAATACATTATTCATTGGAGAGTAGCAACAGAAACAATTCGAAGAATTTCTCAGGAGGGAAACATTCAATAAACATTTCCGAGTCTCTGATTCTACTCAGAAGACTGAAGCACCGAATGGACAAGGTTGGATGATATGAGACAGGTTTGTGTACAGGACACCGATTCTAAATATTACTGTTAGATTTGGTCACAAAAACAAGGGAGGTCTTGCATGGCTATCATTCCTTTTAGTCTTATTCCCACTTATGTAATACTAGCTGCTGTACCCGGCGTTGCTTAGGATAAAACGGGGCATGCCGTCCGTGATGACAATGCCTGCAGGGCGGATCACGCAATCGCTTTCATAGTAAGTATCACTTGGGATCATGTCAAGCCAAAGAGGTTGTGAAAAATCCGAAGAGTTTGCTGTTAACTCCGAAAGTTGAAATAAATGGAAAAATGAGGGGGTATGAAATAGAGGGATTAAGGCCCCCTTAGAGAGGCTCGTCGAATTTCCGATTTTGACCAAAACCTTCCTGGGGGAGGCGAGTCTATGGTAAAAATTAGGTTTCCCTAGCTTTCATAGTATGGGCGTGCATAACGAACAGACAGACAAACAGACAGAAAGAAGTTGCTTTCATATAAATGCAAAAATAAATTATATATTCACAGTCACAACTTACACGTCCATCTATTCGAGTAAAGTGAAATTCTGATAAGAAAAGAGAGTATAATAAGTCTAAAAATGTGTTGCGATATATATTTATATTATGTACCATAAAAATACACGTAAGAAGGCGAGTGAAATCCGGGAATTGAAACAAGTACCTACTTTCGTAATGTATTCAACATTTTCTCGTATTTTTGGGGAAACATGAATATCTACCAGCCCACATTGCAGGTTTCCTGTCGTTACATAAATTCAAAGGCCACATCAAGCGAAGTAACATCTAATTATAGAACAAGCAAATTTCAACTATATTATTGTCAAAATTATACACTCATACATTTTAAACTGCATTTAATTTTGTACAATGCTCTTTTCCTACGGAAAAGTTAGTATAATACTTCCAGTGATTAAGTCATAAACAGGCAAGTACACACATTTTTCTAAGGATACAAGTCGTAAATGCCAAATGAGAAATGTTATGAAAATCATCTTCACCTTTATTTATCAAAGTAATGGCCGAGTAGATAGATTTGTTTAATGCCAATGTATATATACAATGCGGCATGTGCTTGGTATTAATAGTATTTCTAAAACAACAGCGTAAAATCAAATTTCTCACGGGATGGCGAAAGAAAATATAGATATATTCTCTTTAATATATCACAGCAGGATTTATTTTGTGTCCATCTTCCTTCATTGACGTCAGCTTCACAAAAGACTCTTTATGTATTGAAAGTTGTTATTTCCTTGCTAATTTGACAAGAAATATCGTTAACTTATATACACTCATTATTTCTTTAATACGTCTCATTTTGTTTGTGTTCCAATATAATTGTGGTTGGCATTTGCATAAAGCTGCTCATGTTTGCGTGCCTATGTTTTGTTATGACTGCATCGGTCTGACTGATATTACAGATACGATGTTAAACGCGCAAATTTCATGCTATGCAAATGTCACCAGTGTCTCGTCTCAATCACTTTGCAGAAAGCCAACAGTCCGGTTGCGCAGTTCTGTGGTAGAAGTGGAATATGGTGTCTGGATGCTTCAGTCGTTATTGAGGAAAAGCACGTAAGTATGGGGATATTTCTAACCTTAACTGACGTCACCTTACTAAATATCTCAAAGTGACGCATGGTAACTTTTGGCCAGGGAATCCTTAAATAAAATTAGAACATTGCATCAATTAATCAAATGGTTATGACACCCAAACTTAAATTTGGTGCTAATTGACAGTAAAACCTGCCTTGGACGTAACTTTTCATGCAAAATCAAGTGAGTAGAGACGTTCATAATTGAACAAAATACCTGTCCTCATCCACTGTCCTCAATGTCAATATAGATATAGATAAGTTTACTTCAGCTTTACTTCTATCTGCTCCTATGTTCACTTACATAAACAACCTTTTTGGGGTCATGTACACATGAAGTAACGTGTGTGTGTGTGTGTGTGTGTGTGTGTGTGTGTATGTAAAATCAGAAAATAAGAGAAGAAGGACAGTTCCATAGTTCAATATCCTTTATTTGGTTAACGTTTCAGGACCATGTTAGTCCCTTTCTCAGAGCTTTAAAATTGAACATGTTTATAATCATTGTTATTTAAATTCTAGATAAAACTCTACCCTCTTCCAAAGTATTTTTTACCATTTTTTTTTCTATCTAAGCTTTTTTAGAAACTTCTTTATAATCTTTTAAATAATATTTTCCTCCCAAAATTTTAAATGACAACAGCTCCTAAACTATCATTGAATGCAAGTGTCCCGTTAATTTAAAATTTGCATTTCTATCAGGACTTACGAAAAACAGTAGAAAAGTATCTATCTGCCGATGAGCTTAGATTAATAACCCGTAACCCAATGACTCTTGGTTCTTTGCTTAGATATAAAGGAAGACTTAATCCTTTGATGGCTTCTGGAGTCATTTGTCTGTTTAATTGCCCCAAATGTGACGTGACGTAGGTTAGTGAAGGTGAAAATAGTCTCTCATTCTGGCGTAAGTTTCCGAACAGGTGTAAAATGGTCAAATTCTGATAAGACATCACAAAAAAAAGTAAATATAAGATTGAATATACAAATTTCAATATAATTGGCAAGGCTCCAAATGACCATCACTTGTCGATACTTGACTCACTCTTCATCAAACATCTGGTTTCCCAATCAAGATTCAGACCACATTACCTCCTCTATTCCTCTCGTGGGTTTTCGTTGGAACCAAACAGACACCCAATGTTACTCAGTCTTCGCCTTTAATTACTGCTCAGCAAACTTTGTTCTTTTATTTCGTGTCTTGCTGTTCAGAATTTTACTATTTTGTGTTATATTCTTTTAAGCCTGATTCTGTTATAACTTTCATTTTCTATTTTACAGCGCTAAGAAGGGGACAGATATGGTTCCGAAACGTTAGCCAAATAAAGTATATTAAACAATGGGACAGTCCCTCTTCGCTTACTTCCTGTTGTTCACCTACTTTGCAGCAATTGCCTTCAATAAACATATATATATATATATATATATATATATATATATATATATATATATATATATATATACATATATATATATATATACACACACACAAACACATATATATTATAATATATATATTAAATAATATATAATATAATAATTAATATAATTTATATATATAATACATATATACATATATATAACCATATATATATATACTAGTATATATTATATTAATATATATTATATATATAATTAAATATTATAATCTATATAATATATTATAGATATAATATATATAGATATATATATTAAATTTTTTTAATATTTTTATATATATATATAATATATAATAATATATATATATATATATATATTAATTAATATAATAATATATTATACAGAAAATGGACCTATACAGGACTTACTAATAATTTTTATAGTTCCTGTCAGCATTCTTTTAAATTAAGCACCATCTTCTTGGAAAAATTTTCATGATGAGATTTCATTTTTGCTGAGTTTTTTAAGTCCAACTCTTTTCCACAAGACTTAGTTTTGAAAATTGTCAACCAGATACTTTCGAGGTTTTTTCAGCCTTTACCTCCTAATTTTGATGTTCCAAAAAGGTTATTTTATGCTACTGTTCCTCATATTTCTGATCTGAAATTCATATCCAATTTAAAACAAATCATTGAACAAGAAATTCCGTGTCTCAAGGTCAAATTAATATCATACAATCCTTGTACCATAGGTTCCTTTTTTAATTTCAAAGATCGCCTTCAGCCCTACATGAGATCCAACGTCATATATAAATTCACATGCCCTGGATGTCCAGGTTCTTACGTTGGATCAACTCGAAGGTTGCTGAGGGTTCGATATTGCAGTCATTTAGGTTTTAGTTTCCGAACAGGACAAGAATATAACAGCCTGAATTTTCTGATATCAGGAACCATGCTTTTAATTGTAAAATTGAGCTCCAGAAAGAACAGTTCACAATAATAGATCATGTCAAACATCCTGATCACTTAACTACCCTCGAGTCATTATACATTAAGAAACTTGTTCCTTCATTAAATGGTAATACTTCTTCAGCCACTCTATACCTGGCATAGTTAACGTCGTCACCTGCATTTGACGACAGGTCATTCCATCTTCTCTCCTCATGGACGGTTAGTGTTTTGGGTGTTCTCTCTCTTTTTACTGTTTTTACTTTGTACTTTTTTTTTTTTGGTTAAATTTAAGACTATTTTAATTCATGTGAGTTCTGTTTGTGTTTTATGGTTTTATATGTTATTTATTTGTCTTATTGCTCTTTGCAGACTGATGATGCACAGATGTTTTATGTGCGAAACGTTTCACTATAATAAACTTCATCCTTTTACAACTCGTATCATGGACACCCTCTGAAGATTCGTATATAATTTAATTTCTCCATTGAACGACTATATATATATATATATATATATATATATATATATATATATATTATATATATATATGTGTGTGTGTGTGTGTGTGTGTATGTGTGTGTGTTTGTGTGTGTGTGTGTGTGTGTGTGTGTGTGTGTGCAGTAGCAATCCCGAGCACTGCAATTTCATTAGAAGAACAATAGGCTCTAGTAAACAAGAATTCACGTTCCGCTTAAACTAAACTGATGCATGCATTCTAGTTTAAACAGAAATGATCAAACATAATAAGAAATTATTATATTATATATTCGCGAATATTATTCACTATCCTTACGTTTAAAATGAATATTAGTAGAATTTCAATCCATGGGCTCTTCGATGGGGTCCGTTACGATTCGCTTGATTTAATCTACCAATTGGTAGTGAAATTCGAAACAAGAATTGAACAATGATTGCAGGACAACGCTTTTATATTTTAAAAATCTGCTATGTAGTTCGTTTCTTAATATCTCAAGTCTCCGTAACGGACAAATCACAACTTAATTCGACCTGACATATACTACATCCTCTAACGAACCTCAGCGTAGTCATTCCTGGGCTGCATCAGACAGATTAGTCGAGAGCCAAGATAATCAGATATAACTGTTGCACGAGTACATCCAAAAGTGATTTCTTCCCCTTGACAAAGTTTATGTTATATGAAGTGCGGGCGAGGGGAGACTTGATACCTAAAAACAGTGCAACTGCGAGAAACGGGAATAATGGTTTCCTTTTGTTTTACTTTTGTCTGTTGGTCCCCTCGCTGTGACATAACAGAGTGGGATTTCCTGTAGGAGAACATTCTTGCGTAACTGCTATTCTCGTGCGTTTCTCGTTCGTTCATCTTGAATCTCCCAAGCAGATCTAAACAGAAGTATTGGAACACTAGGTTCAATGTAAAATATTTAGAGTAAAATACTCAGCGTTGCTGTCATGCAATTCTAGTTTTATTCATCTTCCATTTGCCATTCTGCTCTAAATTGAATGCTAAGTTACAAGTAGAATATTTTTTTAGTAAAATCCTATCTATGTTCTTGCGCAATTCCAATTTCTTACACCTTAGAAATAAGTTCTGGTCTAGACTGAATTATGATGTATTAGTTAAAAATAAATTATTATATCTTGACGTAGCTTGGTTTCTGCCTTTAAAAGAAAAGTAGGAGTTCCAAAGGAAGAAGTACTTTAGCAACTTGTCGTAAAACCAATTACAGAAATCTTGCATTTTGCAAGAAACCCAATTATCCCGAAAGTAGCAAAATGATTAAGGATTCATGCGAACATCGTTGAAGAGTATTAGCTTTCAGTGGGAAAACCCTTGTAACAGAAGTGGAGAAAAATCCGAGTTAAAAGATAGGTTTTTTATGCCTTTTTTTCCAACGCAAACTGGCAGCTTTATGAGGTAGAAAATCCCACAAGGGATGGAGGTAATCCGGAGTCTGACCCTTCAGTACAAAAACATCTGGGGCAGAAACTCCAGTTAACAAGGCAAAACTTTCAATAAGAGGCAACACAGTTTACAGAAACACCAAGATGTGAAAAATGCATTATATGCAGAAACACCAAAATATGAAAATTGTAAGATGTAAGAGAAATTTATAGATGAGAAATCGACCTGCTAAAACAAAGGAAGATGAAAACTAGGAAAGAATAAGCCAGGGAAATACAAATCAAAGGAAAATACACTGGTCTACTTTGCGTTCAAGGACATTAGGAAGAATACAATATACTAGAATCAATACTTTCTTCAAGAAAGTGCAATGCTCAAAGATAATATAAAAACTACTGGAATGAAAGAAACAACCTTATTTAACTGGTTTTTTAAATATCGCGTAAAAAATCCAAACAATGTAAAATCAAGTAGTTAACAATCATTACGTTCAGTTATGGACTAGTATAAGCACTGACTAACATGGGGAACTAACGTTTTTTGTAATAAGTAATGCCGAAATCTTAAAACAAAGACAGGAAAGTAGTGAAAACGATTACCTGAGACTTTAGGATAAGCTATTTTCCTACCCTTTGTAGGAAAATAACGCTTCCAAAATGCTTGGGATTCATGGCTGATGGGCCTTGATAACTACAACATACGATCGGAGTTAAGAAAAAACACAACAAAGGAATTATACAAAAAGTGCCCTGCGATTCACTTAAAACCAGGTAGACAACTACGCCAAGAGATAAATCAAGCCTAGCCCGTGACAGCGAATTCAGTTATTACAAGTAGTGATAGACAGATATAGATAGATATATCTAGATAGATATAGATAGATATATCTAGGACACCAAGATATTTGCAAAGTACAGACGATTTACATGAGAATCTTATTATTTACGATGCGCCTTTCTGTTCATTCAAATTTCAGAGTAAACGAATGACGATCAAAAGAAAAGGATGACGAAAGCTTAAAAAAACAAGGTTCACCGCGTAACTGAAACCTAAAAGTAAATATTTTCCTTTTGACAGACTTGTTAAAAATATTTGGTCAACATTAAATCCACACACTGCATACAATAAATCACCGCTGGATGTAAAAAAATATCATAACTTATGGTAATATTCTTCTTCAGCCATATTAACAAAAAAAATTGAAAAATAAAATTGGGATCTACAGAGAAGACCATCATTATTTTTCTGAGTCTTTGTGATTCTTTTATTCCTTTATCTTAGTATTATTGTTCCTTCGTTTTTTAAGGCATCAATTTCCTCTTATTTGCCGCCTTTCCTTTGTCCTTTCCAATCCCCTACTGAATTCTCGCACAATAGTTTCCTGAAATTTTTTATCTAATATCCTAACAGTCTCTTCTTCTTTTCCTTTCTGACTTTTCTATATTAGCCATTTCATATTTATTTCTGTGCAGTTTTTAGCAATAAAATCATTTTATATTTTTCATTCGTAGGAACAGAGAGAGAGAGAGAGAGAGAGAGAGAGAGAGAGAGAGAGAGAGAGAGAGAATGACTCTTCCTTAGCACCTTCCGACAAAACCAACACGTCCAGTGAAGAAGGCTCTTAATTTAACCTCCCCATTATGCGCCGAAATTATGACCTTAAACACCTAAGCATCCGCCTTTACCTATCTTACAAGTTTTTAGAGAAAATGCACTTAGCGAAAATGGAATATACATAAAATAGCTCCTGTGAGTGAGAGTCAGAGTCCATTAACGTGGGATAAAACTTTATTTCATACATACTATGTGCACATATGTTATATCTGAGCGCGAGCGTCTGTGTGCTCAAGTATATAGATAAACAAACATATCATTACACTGTATATATTATATATATATATATATATATATATATATATATATATATATATATTTATATAAAGATATAGAATATAATATATAATATACACATCCATAAATACATACACACATTTATGTGTTTGCCGGAATAATGGTTAATGGAGAGAGAGTATACAATTACTAATTGGTAGTAGAAAGGCATAAAGGACGACCTACAAAGCGCTGAAAGGATAGCAATAAGAAGGTATAGGAAAAACAGAGCCATGAACACTCAGTGGCAAGAGTGCGTAAAGGAACAGAAGTTGATGGCGCAGTCATTAGAAAGGCTTCTGACGTGCAGCAAATGATCCTTCACTGTAGGTGCAGGAAGCGGCTAATGCTGATAATGTTTCAGAGCACAGAGGTTCATCAACAATCCACCAGTTACAGAAACGTCGTGGCACTAACTTTCGTCGTGTTTATTCTCTGAAGGAATATCTATCAGGAGAAACGGTTGAATGTTAAAAGATCTCTATGTATATTTATATAAATAATCCTGTGTCGCCTCTCTTCCTTTTGCCTCTTAGAAAGAATTATAAGTCTTGGGTAGCGTCAGGCAGAATAAAGCAGACCCCAAGACCGTCAAAGGGAATGGAATTTTAGACTTATAGGCTCACACCCTTAGGGAGAGTATGATGCGCTAGGACAGCTCTTAAGTTCCCTAGCCTTTAGACGACTTTTCTTGGATCTATATTCCATATGACCCCATGACGGTTTCCCAAGGTATGCTTCGGAAAGGAGCATGGAAGACGACGCGACCTCACTCTCAGCTCCGCAAATCTAGGGACCAGGCGTGTTCCGGGCTTTCACTAAGCACTCTTTGTCCTCCCCCTCTGCTCCATCACTTAGGACGATTGTTATTCTCAGCAAACCAAGGAAGCATAATGCAACCGATCATTGCATTATTCAACCCATCGGTAAGTCGGATAGTAACTATTACTTCCGGCTTTCTTATTCTTTTCTTGTTCCCGTTTATCATCTCTTAAGAAGTCCCTAACCAAGAACCCCAAGTAACGCATATTCCCCTTCGTGAAGTCGAATGGTAATCGCATTCATTGTTGTCTAGTGAAATAACAGAACTACCCTCCATGATATTCAAAGTACTATTGCTGATATAAGATTCATTCCTTGTGATAGAGTAATTAGAGTGGGAGCTTCTTTAGTGCAAGATTTGCTTCCATTTTACTTTAGTTGAAACCAGTTGCCCAGTAAGTTTACTTAATTCATCCACGTGGTTGTATAATAAACTTATATTTTGTAATTCTACTTTTCAGCGGACAACCTTCTCCATTTCACTATTTGTTCTTTACAGCTTTGCTTGACCTTAATTTGGCTGAGTTGCGTTGGTCTTAGGTAGAGCAAGGTAACATAAATCCAATTAATCAAGTGTAAAAGTAAATAACCAACCCACCTACGTAACACACACATTATATATATATATATATATATATATATATATATATATATATATATATATATATATATATATATATATATATATATATATCTGTGTGCGTGTGTGCATTCAGGGTATATGAACAATATATGTGCATATATATTATATATACAATATACATACATGCACGCGCACACACACACACACACACACTATATATATATATATATATATATATATATATATATATATAATATATATATATATATATATATATATATATATATATGTATATATTCCGAACCGCTTGACCAATCTGCACGAAATTTTGCACGCTGATCTCAGTTGACCCACGGAAGGTTTTCATGTAGGTTTCAAATCCATACCAACGTCCTCTGGGTTACTTTATTTACTGCGGGTCCCAGCAAATACCCAGCCATGGAAAGGACTTTGGACTGGTGCGAAACGTGGTGTGTCTGGAACATAGCTGGAATTGCGGACACGCTTGGAAAATTTATCTTATACATCTCCCTTGAATTCTTTTGTCGTGTAAAGTATGTGTACTATCATTGAAAATGCTTTTCTTACCTCTGATTAATAATTGTGTAAATTCATTGCTTTAAATAAACATGTTAATCAAAACCAGTCACGTGTTACTTCCTTTCTAAGATAAATAATCGACTTCCATTCAAAGTTTTCCCGTCAACATTGGATTGGTCAGGTAGTGTATGTATGTGTATGTGTGTGTGCGTGTGACCGTGAAACATTTTCTGTTAAAACAGAATTCCTTCTGATAAAAAGGCACCCATAAAAATACCAAAATGTAGAAAATTAATGCTATATTTCAGAGATCTGACTGATTCTCTTCAGGCAGGTAATGAATGAGGGTAGGAGTTACAGAAAAGTGGTATTTACACCAACTACAATGAATCCAGAGGTTAGTCGTTACATTGCTCCAGTTGACAATTTCTCTTTAATCTTCTTAATCGCTGGTTGGAGGAAGATTTTATCTTAAATATCTGAGTCCCACGCTTCTGTTGAGAGGTTCATCATATTCCTTTATTTGATCAAAGCTAAGTCTACCATCTGGATTTTGAACCAACAATTGCTGCTATAAATCACAAATTCCTGTTTATTCTGTGATTATGGTTATTTATGTGATTCAAAATCGCTGAGCTCTGTTGGTTATACTTAACTCAACGTTTATGCTGTATTAATCTCTGGGGAGTGATTTACCATTAAAATCCACGTAGGAGTGGTTGCAATCAAAGCAAGGGATTTTATAAACTCTTGTGTCTTTGGGGATTGTCTTTTGTTGGACGTTAATCAGGGATTTTGCTGAAGTATTTGGGTAGGTATAAGCAAAAGAGTTAGAGTTTCCAAGTGTCTGTGTAAACCTCTTAATCATGTCCAGGTGTGGGATTTTAATTTTACTGTTAGGCTTCTCTCTAGTATTGTTTTGAGGGGGACAGTAGATTTTGTTAGCTTTATGGATCGCTTTCTCAGTTACATGGTCAAGGTACTTTAAAGATGACAGCAGCTTGCGGAGCAGTTCAATTTCCTCGGGTTTCCTGGAAAAAGGAAATTGAAATAGCATTACGTTAGCCAGCTCAGTTTTGATCCCAGTCCACCACCCATCAACTGACTCACCTACGTTAGTTGCGGTCAAGAGAAATGTCACGGGGCTAGCAGCCTCATCCCTAAAGACCATCACTGGAGGAAAAAGCCTTTGTAAAATGCGTAGATTTATCCATACATATATGTAAGTCTAGTAATGAAATATATATGCATTCACAAACAAACACACACACACAATATATATATATATATATATATATATATATATATATATATATATATATATACATATATATATACATATGTGTGTGTATGCAATATATATATGTATATATATACATATTTCGTACTAATGGTATGCTTGTTACGTATTTAGGGAAAAATATAGGTATGTGTGCGTGTTTAGGGAAAAACATACAGATAATCACAGAGAGGAAAGAAGTCCAAACAAACAAAAAGGAACGTGGACTGAGGAGCTTTGCCGAATGACAACCAAAAACAAAGGTTTCCTGATGTGCCTTGGAGGGCCGGCGAGGGAAAAAGAAAAGCAAAACCAATGAATGATGATTTGCTTGCTTATCTTTATGTTAGTCGTTTTATTCTAATCCTTTCCCAATTAATTTCCTGTGATTTTACGACGAAAGATTGCTAGAGTCGAGAATAACGTTGCACACAATGTTTGCAGGATCAAAAGTTCTTTTGACGTCCCCAAAGTAGAGATAAAAAGGTGTGCTTTTTATCTAAAAAGCTAACATTAATTCATCCGACCGCTTACTGTGACTGAATCAGGTCCAGGCCATTATTCCCAGCATGGTAAAATGAAAGCAACTAGATATTAAATAAATTAGCTAGAAAAAACTATGTTTAAACACCCAGCGGACTTATCAACATAAAGGACTCCACCCGATTACATGGAAGAGTTCATGCAATATTTCATTCTATTATCTCTGTTCTCGACGAGTTTCGGATTAAACACTGGAATGACCCACTCTACAAAAGCATCTATTTATCGACGGATTAATGTAGATGTGAAAATTGTATTCCATTATTCGTGACACTTTATGTATTTGAAGGGGAATGGGGATATTTAAATGACCAAACAAGGTACAAGGAAAAAGAAATGGACTATCAAAATTACAGTAATTGAAATAGGAAAAAAATTGCATATAGGTAAAACCATTTGCAAAATAAATAAAAAAAGGTCTCCAATGAAGCTACATTGGTATTTAAAGCGACATCAGAACAAAAATAAAAAATAAAGTATGTGAAGGTCCTGATAATGCATCTTTTAAATTACACACACTAAAACCCCATCTTTTAAATTACATACACTAAAACCCATCCTTTAAATTACATACATTAAAACCCCATCAAACAGCTTTTAGTCACTATTATCGTACCGCTCTCTCTCTCTCTCTCTCTCTCTCTCTCTCTCTTTTCCCTTTAGTGTGTTTGATTATGGTTTAACAATCTAAAATCTGAAAACCATACACAGAGTATCGCTTTTCCTCACTTCGGTACTTTCCACAGCATCGTAAAGAAGCATTGAATAAATAAGGGACGTGGTGATCCTACCTCCCGTTCTAAAAGGAGCTAACAGTTAAGAGGGTGCCGTTACGGTGCTTACTTCTAGCTTCGTACTTTGCAGATTATACCTAACCTACCTCCCACCAGTCCACCCAAATGTTAAAGGATACTAAGAGTGAAGTATAGAATATAGGCCATAGGCCAAGCACTGGGACCTATGAAGTCATTCAGCGCTGAAAAGGAAATCGAGAGAAAGTAGGTTTAAAAGGTTTAATAGGAGGAAAACCTCGCAGTTGCATCATGAAATAATTGTTAGAAAAGGCTGGACAGCAAGATGGAAGAGAGATTATGAATGGATTTACGATAAAAGAAATGAAAGGGGTTGCAGCTATGGGCCGAAAGGACGCTGCAAAGAAACTTAAGTAATGCCTACAGTGCACCCCGTGAGGTGCACTAAGGGCACTAACCACCTACGGAGAAAAATAATAAAAAATGAGTCGCTGGGACTTCAAAAATTGAAATGGCGAGGAGCTAGAAACCCCAAACAAACCAACCGACTTGCCGTGAAACCAGATGGCTGTACCCTTTTGGCACTATATAACAGGGAAAAATACATTTAATATAATGATAGGTAGGCTGATAAGATATTAAAAACTCATAAGCCATGCAAACAATATGACAACTGTCTGCTAGCTGTCATATAGTTTGCATATAAATTTATAACAATGGCAAAGCCAAACCCATGTTATTATGCGCACGGATTAAGCATAAACACACCATAAGGTCTTTATTGTTTAAAGGAAAGATTAATTGGATCATACTTAACTCAGTTTGTTTTCAAATTTCATAAACCTTAACCGCCCGATTTCATTTGAGGTTTTCTAGAAACTGTCAATGATGCTTATTTCAGCGCTGTAGGTATAACATCCGGATATACATATTGTACGTCAAAATGTTTGGACATTCAGTCAAGTGGAAAGAAGTCATAGGAAACCGATAAAAGTAAAAAAGTAAACAATAAAGAAAAGAGCGAAGGGAAGCTGCAAAGTCATTTCAGCATTTCCTACAGCAAGCCACACAAAGCACATTATCAAGACCTAACCCCTGAAGAATGCAATGCTGCAAGATTCAGGGAACAAATTCATATATACATACACAGATATATATATTATATATATATACATACACACACCAACACACATCATACATACAATATATATATATATATATCTAATATATATATATGTATATATATATATATATATATATATATTGTTACGAACCCCTTTCTGTGGGGCCGTCAGGGTCTTTGAAATTAACTTTTTAAGTATTGGGGAGTAGGAGTGGTAGGAAAGGGACTAAGACAATGTCAAGGAGAAGGGTGCTCAAAGAAAATACTCAACAGTACCTTAATCTAATTTATTACTACTAATATATATTACAGTTACAATCGAGATCAGAGTTTCACACATCACAGTGCAACAGAAATATATCACAATAATGAAATAAATTTAAAAATCTGTAAATAGCAAAATAAACTTCGAATAAAATGGAGAAAGCAGAATAAAGTTTAACAGCAGCAGTAAAACTAAAATTATGGTAGACATAATTGTATAGCACGAGTCACATCTGCCCATCAGTAGTAATCATAACCTGAGCCACAAACCAGCTCTTTTCCTAGTCATATTAATGACAGCAAGAATAGCAAAAGATTAATCAACACTTAATCTGAGCCTCATACTAACTCATAACCTCCGTCATATTAATGACCATAAGAAAATTAAGAATCACGAAGGATTCATTACATGAGTCATAAAGGATTCAAACACGACGCGCTGAGAAACACTTGAAGTTGCACGAGGACGATCAACGAACATTACCACGACGACACTACAGCTTTGCTGCTACAGAAGAACACCCTTCTGGAAACACCTCTCCGGAAACAAGAACCCCAAAGACGACTATCGCACACTACCACGCCGATGTCATCTCCTCATCGGGAACTGGATCAAGGTCCTCCTCGGAGGTCAGTCAACAACTATTTGACTGTCTGCTGTCAAAACTTGACTGCTGTGTTCTCCTCCGAGAACCGGAAGATCTGTTCTCTGACACCCGACTGTCCGAAAAGATAAACAAAGGGACACACGATACCTTGCCTCGCTACACAAAAATACCAGAGAGCTTATAAAGAAAATATCAAAAATACCGAAGGACAGATAAACAAACTTTACTTAGTAGTGTGAATCATAAACTACCTGACTATAATATAAATTATATATTATATATTATATATATATATATATATATATATATAGTAATATATTATATATATATATAATATATGTATATATGTGTATATATATATATATATATATATATTTATATATATATATGTATATATATATATATACATATATATATATATATATATATATATATTATATATATATATATACATAATTACATACACACACATACACACACACACACACACACACACATATATATATATATATATATATATATATATATATATATATATATATATATACGTGTGCGCGTGTGTATGTATGTCTATATATATATATATATATATATATATATATATATATATATATATATATATATACATATGAGTATACATGTCTGTATTTGTGTGTGTATAAATATGAGATGGCTACTTATACATTGCCATCCTACTTGCAACCAGTTGGGTCTTTTAAAAAAAATTTAGTGCTAACAAGACGTAATGGATCTGATACAAAACAGATGATCTCATTATATAACTTTGGCGATGATGATATACACGAAGAGTTAGGCCAAGTATAACAGCCACGGCTGAAATATGACTTTGAAGTGACTCGAAGGAAAGGCTGGATAGGAGAAGGAAACTATTAGGAGGGTGATGAAAGCCTCAGGAATATGGAGCAATTCATCAACGTTCCATCTTTATACACGAAGAGTGGTAGGAGGGAGAGAGTGTAATTGGCTTACGAGAAAAACAGGTCACGTGCAATGAATCAGATACGCGCCCGCTGCCTTTTTAATCTGCTTATGAAAGGAGTAATGAGATAGACAGGGAAGCAAGTTACAAGATCTCTGTACACGTTGCATGATGAAACCCATTTAATTTGCAATCAAGTGTAAGACAAAGCTTTTTAAAACTATAATATATTAGCTTGCACTGAGTAAATATCATTGCAGAAGTAAAATATCATCTACACTACCTGTCCATTAAAAGATAAGCTGATTAACATGTTATAGTTGTTCCAACAGAATGGAAATAATTTACTAACCAACCGTTAACTTCTTAGGTTCAGTGTTTATAAAATCTAAATGCACTTGCAGCCTGAGAAGTAAACTGAACAGCAAAGAGTTAAACTCAATCAATCAAAAGGAAGAAAATTAAACAGTTTCCAATGTATCTCTGTCCAACTCTGGGTATCAACATTCTCCGTAAGGTTTATTCAGCCCAGGTTCTTTAGTTGCCTATTTTTCTTGGTCGTCAGTCCCCTTGTTTTAAAATCCATTTTAGTTTTATTTATTAATTTCACCTAAGCACCTTTTTAGTTCGTGAAAGGACGTTGCAAAGAACCTTAGTGTACCGCGTGAGGTGCACTAAGGACACTAACCACCTACGGGAAAAAATAATAAAAAATGAGTCTGCTGGGACTTCAAAAATTAAAATGACGAGGAACTAGCAACCCCAAACAAACCAACCGACTTGCCGTGAAACCAGATGGTTGTACCCTTTTGGCACTAGTATATACCCACTGTAACAAGGAAAAATACATTTAGGATAAAGATAGATAGACTGATAAGCCATTAAAAAAAATCAGCCGTCATCATAGCAAAGCCAAGTGGCAGCACAGTGCGCTTTACCTCAAAAACACAGATTGCCAGCTTAACGGTAGCTATCCTTAATCACATGAATTGCGAAACGATGTTTGACCAATCAACCCTTTAAAAGACGTTCTCGTCTAGGAACTTCGAGAAATCTCACCTCGCTATTCTTCGTGATATCTCCCGAGGGCTTGGACGAATTGACAATAGTTGCCTTTTTAGTTGAATGCGTTGCCGTCTCTGTGCTCTCCGCCAACACAAGTTACCTTTAAGTTTTGCTTCAATAAAACTTCACAGTATTTCAGTCTTTCTGTTCACCCATACAATCACAGACGCCTCCTACAAATAACGAGTCTCTATTGCCTCTCTGTCGTACTATTTTCTGTAGAAATATTGAGGAACACATCTCGTATAAAGCATATCGTGCATTTTTAAAACCTTAGATGAAAAATTCATGCTCAACGTAAATATATCTTCACGTTTACTCTTTATTAACATTTGCAACAAGCACATAGAAACCGGTTTATCGGGCCAAATCCAATCTACTCTGTTTCAATCAAATACTACACCCAATAGTTGTAAATTACTTTAGCTAAAGTAGAGTTAGCTTACTCTTTCTATTTCATTTGAACATACATCAACAACATACAAACAAATATATAAGCCCTGCTAGGATTTGTATACGCGCGCATACATACACACACACACACACACACACATCACCGTGATTCATATACACGCATTAAGCTACAAATGTCCTTTGATATCCAATTCGCTCTACCTCGGAATTAATATATTTTCATATATGTTAACCGAAGGGGAATTATTTAGTTGATAATAATTTCGTCCTCTCGTGGATTCGAACCAGTGCACAGAGGAGAAATCAGGACTTCAGTGACGCGTCACTGAAGTCCTGATTGAAGTCCTGATTTCTCCTCTGTACGCTGGTTCGAATCCACGAGAGGACGAAATTATTAACTAAAACATTCCCCTTCGGTTAACATATATGAAAATATATTAATTCCGAGGTAGAGCGAATTGGATATTAAAGGACATTTGTAGATTCAAAAAACCTAAATCACACCCAAGCATTAGGTTTAGCGAGTGAACTATAATGCATATCCTTATGTAAACCTTCTCTTGTCAACCTAATATGTCTAATCCCCCAAGAGAATGTAAGGATGAACATCAAAACACGTGCTAATATTACATATCCTTCGGAAAAGTCAATTTATGATATATAAAAGATAAAAAATAAAAGAAAAATCAAAGAGAATTTTTACTGCCATATACTGAAACCTCAATGTGCACTAAATAGCCACTGAGCGAGCCGACAAATAGTTTAAATCTCATTGCAGAGATCTCAAAGAAACACAAACTCTAGCCGTGTGCAATTAATAACATTAAACAATTAAACCTGACCACGTGAGTTCAGCCCCGCCGCTTAAAGGACTGGGTGGAATTATTTGGATTTATATGGAAACAAAACAATACTATCGCAGTTTTTCTTGTTTTTATTAACTGGCTTGAATTATGGTATTTTTGTAGTCGGAAGATAATAAACAAAGACAACAGTAGTAAAAAATGATAAAGAAACAAACGCATATGAACATATTATAAACTTGTTTTAGGAAATTAATGTAATCTGAGAACATTATTATTAAGGTCCGGCACATTTATGAATTTCTGTACGGCCCTTTAGTGATGAAGGATTTGGAGAAAACCGTAAGAATCTTCGTAACATAACAAAAACGTATGATATAAATCACCTAAAATTAATAGCTCTACCTGAATCTCTTTTCACTTGGATTTTTTGTGTTAAAAGAGCAAAATTCCAAAAGGAATGACAGCAAACGTCGAAAAAGAACATTAATTCTAGAAAAGAAAATAATTTAAGAGTAAAATATATGTAAGTACTGTACATTGCATATTAACCTTCCTACATAATAGCTTACATCAGCACAGTGGTTGGTTAAACTACTTTTATAATAATAATAATAATAATAATAATTATAATAGCTTACACCAACTTGATTGGTTGGCTTGTTTCGCCTTATATGTATGTATCATGAAAATATGGAACGTGATGAATTATATAAATATATAAATAAAGACACAATCCACGAAGGAAAGAGAAACGAAGGAGTTCTCCAAGGTCTTTCGGCTTCTTGTCTTTTACTCTGCTAAGTAAAGGACAAGAAGTCGAAAGGCCTTCCAGAACTCCATCGTTTCTCTTACCTTCTTGGATTCTTTTCTCTCTCTCTCTCTCTCTCTCTCTCTCTCTCTCTCTCTCTCTCTCTCTCTCTCTATATATATATATATATATATATATATATATATATATATATATATATATATATATATATATATATATATATATATATATATATATAGATATATATATATATATATATATATATATATACATACACAAACATATACCCATAAATATACAAATATGCATGTGTGTATATGTATATAATTATATATATGCATATAAATATTAATAATATATATATATAAATATATATATAATACATACATTATATAATAATTATATATATGATATATATTATATATATATATTAATTATATTTATATATATTATATATATAATATTATATTATATTACATACACATAATATATAATTATATATAATATATATTATAATATATATATATTATATATACTATATAAAAAATATATTTTAAATATATACACAGGGAGAGAGATTTATATATATACAAGACATACACACATACGTATATATACATAAATATACATATGTACATATGTATATACTATATACATATATATATATATATATATATATATATATATAGAGAGAGAGAGAGAGAGAGAGAGAGAGAGAGAGAGAGAGAGAGAGAGAGATCCCATTTTACAATCACGTAAAGGTGACGACAATCGTCATCACATGAATCTAATCGTA